>NW_022196894.1:70000152-70043965 GCF_008632895.1 Mastomys coucha | reverse complement strand
CCCCCCCCCACCCGTTAAGATCATGGCCCAGGCTGGTAGATAAATGGCTCATCTGGGACAGTATACAAGAATTCATAGCACACCGCTTTAGCTAAGGATATGTTAGCTTTTTATATTCTTCAGTTAAAATTTACTATTCTGCAACCTGTGGCCTGTACAATATCAAAGGGGACCCGCCATGACAGCTACATGAAGTTTTTCACATGGGCTGTTTCTGTGGTCTATGATGCTTTGGACTTACAAGGTCAGTGATTACCTTTGCCCAATCCTGCTAGAAATTCAATCAGGCTTATTATCCCTTCATCAGGACAAATATGTACATGACTATATTATCATCTTATTTTTTTCTACTAATGCATACATATTTTCATGAATAATATTTTAATGCATAATGTTTTCAGATATATACCATGAAGGAAATAGAGAAAGTACCATTTTTCCCAAAATAGAATAAAACTTTTAAAGTTTAACCTTGGGTAAATAATAACAAAAGTTCAACAACTACAACGAAGATATTTTCCAAAAGCTAAAACAACAAAGTCATTTTACACACTGAGAGAGCAAAAAGAAACACAAAACAAAACAAAACAAAAAGAATAAGACATGAAGAAACAAATAAGCAAGGACCACACAATGTTGTTTAATTTTATCATCTTTGTGACAATAAATGATAAAATGAGAGACTAGTTTCAACTTTTTCTGACAAACTATTACGATGTAAAAGTAGTCATGCCACTACTTTTTCACCAAGGAATGTCTGTTGACTCAAGCACACTTCCGGTTTCCTCTTTGCATCCTTTCCTCTTCAGGGCTGAGCTACATTGGTCACACCCCTCTAGCTTTGCCTCTCGGGAAAGTGTTCAGATGAAGATGCATATCAACACACAGTTTTGTTATCAACTGGAACTAGTTTAATTCAGTACTGTCCCTGTTGTGCATCGACTAGTGGAAAAAAAAGAGTAACTGAAAGACATGATTCAAACAAGGTCAAGTGGATCAAACAAACAAGTGTCAAAACGGCCATGATGATTGCAGCGATGCTGGAGTGGTAACAGCATACTGTTTTGATGTTTAAGCATTTAATGCAACACTGTGCTTTCCTAATTTACTGAAAAGAAAACCTATGAAGATATGACATAGACACTCAAGTGCTTGCTAAAGCATCAATTTCCAACACATCTGGGATGCTATTGTGGATTACATACAGCCATATTGTTAAGTCAGTATAGATACACTTCCTTCACTCAACAGGGCAAGATTTATTGACTAATAAGTCAACAATCCAAATTAAAATACATTTAGATTTACATGAAAATACTGGCCATAATTCTCAAACTCTGGTCATATACGTGTGTGTGTGTTGTGAATGTGTGTGTGTACACATGTGTGCGCATGCATGCACATGTGTATCCATAAGATCCATATTTATATCAATATGTATGTGAGTCACAGAGGGCTTAAGCCAAATTCAACTGAAGCAGAAGTTAACACCTTGGAAAATCTGCTTTATTCTCAACTAGACCCTGAACCCTTCACTCTTTAAAGACAATCATATTTATATTCCCTGTATTATTCTGTAGAAGTATTACTTTATGCCCACTGAATCATATTCACTGTATTTATATTAACTTTAGAAACAAGAAAGGGAATGGAAGAAAAGTATTCTTTGGGCCATAGTGTCCAGAAAGGTATGCATCATCTGGCAAAAAAGCAAGGAAACTGGAGCCTGTTATGTGCTACAGTAACGAAAGCTGATTATAGATACAACTGCTTATCGATACAACTCAGATGAGGACTGTGATTTCTGGACTACAGAGACTCCTTTCACCCCCTCTCTAACTCACCATTTTCTTGACATACACATGGTTCTTAAACAGAGAATTAGTACCACAAAATCTGTTTTATAAAAACATTTCACTGTGGCATGAACTCATTCATCAACCCTAGCAATTAAGATAAAATGTGATTAAAAGATGAGAACCCATAAGATCAGGTAAGTATCCATGCATGGTTTTAAAATGAAGACATATATTGATGGCTTCTCTCTGGAGAAAAGTGTACCAGGAGTGGGGTAATGAGAAAGGAAAGAAATGCATGGGATTTATAATACAAAAGCCCAAAAGATGTCTACTAGTGCAACACTGGGATGCCTCAGATAGCCTCAGTTCAGGCAAGAGATTTCAACTCCAACAGATCGTTGCTCTTGCTGCCAACCAAGAAGGTGACAAGAGTAAAAACATGAACATCCACTCTCTTTGCCATAATTATTTGGCAAGATTATGTCTGTCATTAATTTTAACAAGTCAGGGGCATAATTCCCATTGAAGTTTCTGTTTATCCCATAGAAAAATCCAGTACGTCATTAAGGAAATTCTTTTGCTCTTACTGGACTATTTCAAGGGATGAGTCCTTCCTTTACCACAAACCCAAGCAATCAGTTCCATGCCTCTGCACTCCTTGCTTCAGACTATTGTTCCATGAAGCTACCTAGAGAGGAAGCTGGAAAATTGCCTTCTTCATTTATATTACCTTAGAAGTATTTGTAGTCCAGTGATTATATCTCTCCCCATTCCCCTGGGATCAGAATAAAATGCTAGCAGTCTAAGGACACAGGAAATTGAACTTTTGTCACCTGCAGAGGGCTAAAAAGTATTTGAATTTTTTTCTTCCACACTAAGAAAAGATCTCTTGTGTGTGAAAGAAAATTACCTTCCCTTCAGGAAGACACATCTGGAAATATTCTTAAGCATAGTCTAGCAGAATGACTGAGAAAGCTGATACCAATGTTTTGTGATTTATTACAAGAATGCGGTACAGTCTTTAAAGGATGTTTTCTTTTGCTCTGCTATTTCTTAGGAGTTGTGATGCAAGTGATAGTCAGACACAAAAAACCTCTTCACCAAGGACACTGGCCCCTGGTGTTAGCACCCTATATCATAGTGGAGCCGACACCAAATACTCAGTGGGCCCTGCTGACTTCTAGAAATGCCTCCAAGCTTGCTCTTTCTCTCTCTTTTTAAAGCCAAAATCGGCTACACATTTTCTTCAAATGTCTACAATAGAACCCTTATCTTGTTATTCATCAAAACCTCAACAGAAGAATTTTCCGCCATATCCTCAGATCTCATACTGTGCAGGCAGAAAATGCTACTACCGCAGAATAACCCAATTTGCCTCCAAAATGAAACTAATAGCAGAACCCCGGGTCTATTCTTGTCTTGAAGGCTCGTTAGAGTCTCCATGGGGAAGAAAATTTCCCTGCTGATAGAGTTGTAGCATATCAAAGATGAATCATGAGTACAAAGAAAGATTATTTTGTCCAATGAGACATTTCCTACTCTTTTACTCAGGCGGCAGCATTTCTGGCTAATTACCCAATTACCACCAACAGAAAGTATGGGGAGAGAACTAAGACCATAGTGCCAGTGGTTCAGACTGCTCTCGTGACGCAGAGACTCTACGTTCCTATCAGTAAGAAGGAGCAGAAGACAGCAGAAAGAAAAGATAGTATGGATCGCAACATGCTCAGTGTGAATTACAGTTCTTCTATGGTCATTGGGAACACAAATGTAGATACTCAAAGACCAGAATAAAAGCAAATGAAAGGGTCTTAGATAAAACTGAGAAGACAAATATATAAATAAAACCAAACAACTGGTGGCATGATCCACTGTAACAACCAGGTAGGCACAAGAGTCACTGGACTGTAGAAGTTAAAACTGCATTGTCCTTTCTTTCACGAACGGAATCCTTTCCTACCTACTCAGCCCAATTACAATCTTTTAACAAAAGTTCTACCATTTACAAATCTTACACATTAATCTGTAATTTTAGACAATGTCCAGAGGTTAAAAACAAAGTGAACATACTTCCACTGGTAAACTCCGCACAGTAAAATTTCAGGATAAAATGAGCATAGGAAAATTGAGCCTTACGTAAGACTGAAGCAGGCAAAGAACTGTGCACTCGGGCACAAGATGAGAAGGGGGCGGGGGAGAGACACTTGGTACATCTCAGCTGTCTTCCATTACACATAATTAGGCATTCTCAGTCTGAGCTGTGGAACAAAGCTTATAAAGACCACTGAAGACCAATGGCTTCTTCCTCCAACTAGCTAGCCTTTTATTTTTTATTTTGTTTTGCTTTGTCTTGTTTTTTAAAGTCTAGGGAGAATCAGAACAACCTGTTTCTGTGCTGCAAGCTTGCAGAAAATGATGTTAAATATATTAATCAAGAATGTGCTTTTCTATCCAATAGTGCATCACAAGGTCTTTCTCTCTTAGAAATAATAAAAACTACAAAGCAGATTCTAGGGGGAAATCATCAACAAACCCCCTAGTCCTGGGTTTCCTTCTAAGAAATGTTCCATGGCCATAAATGAGTCCATGAAATTAAAGCTTAACAAGTGATTTTACTAAGTGATAAAACCTTCTCAAAGTGAAATCTCAATATTTATAATTAAAAATCAAATTCATCACCTGCTTTACTAATTGCTTAGCCTCACCTAATATTTAATTTCTATTGCTTGAATCATATATACCAAACTTTTTATAGTAAAGGTCTCAAATGTTTATATTTTTATTATGACCAAAATAGGGAGTATTTAAACAAGAAAATTATTGTTCATCTCTACTATAGCTAAACAGTGCAATTGTAAATGTAGCAAATGTAGTAACCATAGTAAAATGGAGTTACATCAGACACTCAAAGAGATGGCTTGGCAATTAAGAGCACTGGAGGCCTCTCTGGAGTACCAAGTCCAGTTCACAAGGCCCACATCAGACAGCTCTCAACTGCCTTTGTCTTCGACTCCAGTTGATCTCACCCTTAGACTTCCGACACCTCTGGCTTCCTAGGGTAGCTACATTTACAAGTATACACCCACCCAAACAAAGGATTATTCATAATTTAAAATAAAATAAAATATTTCTTTAAATGTATATATATATATATATCATATACATATATCCATATCCATACACATACACATACACATATACATGCTTCAGGGAGTATAGAAGAGAATCTACCACTGCCGCTTTCCTAAACTAGTATGATTGCCGTCTGTATCTAGATACTTGGTTCTCATCCCCACTGGTAAGCCTAGTTCTCATATCTCACTCAAGGAACCTTCTTTTTGGAGCAGCTGGAGACTGTAACAGAAATCCACAACTGTTCAAAATGCAGGGAATAACTGATCAGGAATGTCCAATCACCAATGGACACTCCAGTCACAACTGCAAACTATCCACAATGCCAAATCTCTACCTAATTATGTGCATTCCACACCTAAGCTTGGAAACACTTAGGAGGAGAAAGAGGAAAAGTATCAGTGCCAGAAGATCAAGGGGTGTTGGCTTGGAGATAGCGTCTTCCATACAGTGACCCAGAAGCCGCACCAAGACAATCTTTAACATTATGGCTGCCTAACGAAGGCCTGCATAGGACAGCACCACTTGACATGTCACCACGGAGAGGGAGAATTTCATAAGATCCAATTCATCGTTGCTATGTGTAGCGGGGGTATCCTTTGTGGGTAGAGAGAGAAACTAATTTATCAGAGAAGAACATTTTAATAGATTAAACTAAGTACTTAGCCCTAAACACATACACATATAAGCATAATTGTGATTTTACTGTAGTCTGATTATTTTTTCTTTTTTTTATCCATAGTCTATTTTTTTGTTTGCAAGGCTATTTGACCTCTCTCTCCCTCCCTTTCCTCCCTCTCCCTCTCTCTCTCTCCCCCCACCACCTTGTGTGTGTGTGTATGTGTGTGTGTGTGTGTGTTTCTATCAGTGTAGGTCCAATTTCAAGAAAGAAGTTCCTACATTGGCACTGATTAGTGAATTTGATTTTTTTCTAATTGTTTTTTTTTTTTTTAACAATGTGTGTAAACAAAGCAAGCTAAATTTGGGATGTACTGTTCTTTCACAGAGCTGAGTACAACAAAAGGAATTCTGTGTGTGACAAAGTTCATGGCAAAGAAGAATTTGTAAAGGCCTGTTTTTGTTTTTAAGTCTGACTACTTAAAAACCTGACTGAGATGTGAGCCTTAAGCATTTCTATATCCATCTACCAAAGAGGAAGATAAATCCATCTGCCACTGTGATATTATGTTCCTGAAGCTCAGGTATATTAAAAACAGAACAAGAATGAAAAAAAAGCCATCTCCATTTGGTTTAAATTCATGACCCATCAATTTTGGACACAAGTGATTTTCTTTGTCACTTCCTATGCTATAGACAATATGAGACTTTTAGGTAAGTCTCTCTAGACCACATTTTATTGCAACTCTGTTTTTTATGCTATGAGCAAAGTTCGCTGGGATCTCACTGTTTGCTGAGATTTGTGATCACGTGTGCCTGAGCCTGGGGAATTTTCTGACTTTTAAAACATGCATGATTCCCCGACTCCTTGTCCGGTGCACACTCTCTGACTCTTTACAGACCATCCCCCACCTGATATTATAGTAAGAAGACCCAGTCCTGGGGGACACACAGACAACCTTCCCAGAACCAGCTGTGTGCTCAGATAAGAAAGCGATTCCCAACTAGACTGAGTTTGGGGGATGGCACAATGTCTGGTTTGATGAATTTCGTCTGGTCTTTCTAACCCTGCTCTTGTTTCAACTTCCTCTGCTGCAATCCAAATCTATTCTGGAATCCTAGAAGGCTGCAACAGGACAAAAGAAATATCTTTTATTGGTATAAGGTTTATGACCTTCCCTCTGATGTTTGATATTTGGGAAGGTTTAGTTTCATTTCTTAACAAGGTCCTGCCTGTAAGACCCAGAGGTTATATTAAGGCAGAACAATGAAGGACAAATTCTATTTAGCATCAAATACAGCCTTTAGCAGTGGAAGCGGGGGAGTACTGGCGGTTCAAATGCAGAGAAGTTTCCAGGTTGTAACACTGGACATTATCAGTAAACTCCCCAGACAAATGAAGGCGTTTGTCCTCCCAAAGCCTTAATTAATTCAATAGCTAGAGTATAAGAGGCTCAGAAATGCCTAGGACTCTGGGAATTCCAAATAATCTCTTTTTAACTTCAGAATCTTAACTAGACAATTATTTAAAATCTGGGGTGAAGGTTTTAAACAAATATATCTTCACAGGACTTCTTATTAAAGATTCAATTCAAAATTTTGAAATTAAATCACAGAAATTCTATTTGCATTTTTACTTCCAAAAAAACAGTGGAGCCTTTTGCTACTGGAAATCAGGGAAAGGCCTATAGAGAACAAGATTCACTTGACTCTGTGATTTCCCTGGTTTTCCTTTATGAGATAAATATTAAAGCACTAACATCCTGCTGTATTTACTTGAAATCATTTCCCCTGCCCAAAACAGTCTGAAGGGAAATACTGAATATTCGCCTCACCTCTATATATTGAACTGCTAAATTTAAGACTCTAAATAAATCAGTCAGCCTGTCTCTTCTTCCTGCCAGGCCTACTCTCCAAGGGAACTCAGGTAGCTTCGTAGAGAAGGGATTTATTGTACCACTGTAGGAACAGCTAGCTCCCTCTGGAGATATCCCATTTTATCCTATCTTTTGCTTTGAAAAGAAAAATAGATGAGCTGGCTAAACTGTTAGATCTTACTTCTGGATTCTCCACAGATTTCAGCCCATGAACTGAAATCCTAGCTGAAACAAACATCAAAGACAGAGATTCCAGTCTTTAGGAAGAGTGATAGTCTAGGAAAGTGTTTTACAACTTGTAATAGGCTCAGGACCAAAGAAACCTCTTCTAACAATGAATTAAATTAAACAGTTAAAGATATCCCTAATGCTGAAGGCAGGTAATGGGCACACTACAAGCATAAGAAAAAAGAGTCACTCCTCAAACAGTTACAACCATGCATACTCCTGAGATGGGTTAGGTAAACATCATGCTTTCCAGGATAGAAAAGATAAAACGCATGCCTTTTCAGATGACTCTCTTTTCAGTTCATTTCCAATGTTGGAAAGGAAATTAGTTAAACTAGGACATCCACTTAGGTCTGGCAAACACTGCATTGAGCTGTAGCAATGTTAAGAAAAATGACTTACAGCTACTAAAAGAGTTGTAACAAGCAACTAGCACAACAACAACTGGCAGTAAACAAACAGGCCATTGTTCATTAAAAGCCATCACAATGTTGGGCATGGTGGCAGGGCGTTCCTTTAATCCCTGCACTCAGGAGGCTGAGGCAGGGTCCTCAGAGTTCAAGACCACCCTGACCTCCAGAGTTGAGATTTCCAGGCCAGTCAGGCATACACGATGAGATCCGATTTCAAAAACAAATTAAAGACTCTTCTCTAATTTTGTCAATATACTATAGAATATAGAGTCCATAAATATAGTTAAATAAATGTACATGGACGAGCTAACCTAATTGGTTATCTGATGCCAAATGGTTGTTCCTGAAAAGATACACACAAGTACTGCTATATGGACTAATCAGTTTGTATTTACATACTTAGGAGTGTGCATGTGAAAAGACAGACAGACAGAGAGAGAGAGAGAGAGAGATTTAACAATAAAGAAAAAGAGGAATCGATTTTCAAAAGAGCATAACAAATTATGTAGGAGAGTTGGAGGGAAGAAAGGGAATCAGGAAATATAATATGATCCCAAAAATATTTAAAATGTATTGCGATATTTAATTTCTATATTGTGATCTCTTGAGTTTGGGGCCACCCTGGTCTATGGAGCAACTTCCAGGACAGCCAGGGCTACACAGAGAAATCCAGTCTCCTGAAAAAAAAAAGGATAAAATAAGCAGAGTTACTAAGGTGCCTATAGATGATGACCTTGTTAGCAATTTCATCGTTACCCTGAAGGGAATTATTTAGTAGATACTTGGTTTCTGATTAGAAAAGGGAACAGGAGAATAAGTATCAGCATAGACTCACAGAAAGATAATTCATGCCACCTTCTCAAAGGCCAGGGATTCCAGATCATGGAAATGGAGAATGACACAAAGAACAGTTAAACAATAATAAAGGTTAGTGAGTTTGGAAGGAATGGTCAAGCGAAACAAAATTGCAATAAAGAAATAAGCATAAAAGTACTGTGACTCGATTATCTCAAATGCTACATGAAGGCAAGTTGAAAAAAGGAAAAAAAATTGAAAAAAAAGCAATAGTTTAAGTTACTTGGTTTTACTGATTTGTCCTTTATAAAAGTAGCATAGGGGGAAAAAATCGAACTGTAAGCATGCAAGAGTGCTTATGGAAGTATTTGCAAATCAACTAGCAGGCCAAGAAAAGACTACAGAGAAGGGTATGGTACCAATTGAAAAACTATCAGAATTCTGGCCAAGGATCCTGGCAGTCTCCAGACATGAGACCGTTCAGACAATTTGGTTTTAGGAAGACAAAAACGTTACAGGGAGAATCATGAAAATGTGTCCCACGTGGAGATTAAAAGGGGAATTAAAGTGGAAAAACATCAAGCCCTTACTGTCAAGCGTTAGGAACTAACATCTTAGGAGAAAAAGATTTATCATACTACCCTCATCAGAATTCAGACTTGACTCCTCACTAGTGATGGTGTTTGTAACTTGCAATCAATCAACATTTTCCAAATGAACAATATAGTAGTGTATTAAATATGAGCCAAAGGACCATCAAGACTTAGCAAAGATATATTCAGCATTGGTACATACAGCCAATCATAGACTAATAGCCAGGGAGAAAAAATTGTTAATCAAAGTAATCATTTTCAGTTTGTTTATAGGGTGGGTTATGTTGATGGATTTTTCTATATTGAATCATCTCTACATCTCTGGTAAAGAACCTACTTGATCATGGTGGATGTTGTTTTTGATGTGTTCGTGCATTCGGTTTGCCAGTATTATTATTGAGTATTTTTGCATCAATATTCCTAAGAGAAATTGGTCAGAAATCCTCTTTCTTTCTTGGGTCTTTGTGTGTGGTTTAAGGCATCATGGTATGTGGCCTCATCGAATGAGTTTGGCAGTGCTCCTTCTGTTTCTATTTTGTGGAATAGTTTGAGGAGTATTGGAAGTAGCTCTTCTTTGAAGGTCTGATCTAACATGTCATAGAAAAGAAATTACAGGACCCAAGAAACAGTTCAGTGCGTGAAGGCACTTGCCACCAAAACTGACAACTCACATTTGATCTCTAAAACCCACACAGTGATGGGAGATGACTGCCTCCCACAAGGTGACCTACCACCACAAACACACTGCGGCATGTGTACACCTACACATATAGAGAGAAACTTACAAAAAACAACTATAGGGAAAAACAATAAAAATTATATCAACTTTATTAAATTCTTTAAGTGAAGTATGCACTCTCACACACTTCCAACTAGACCTTTAATTAGAAATACTATCAGTCAATCCCTATCTACCTTTACCAAGCTGAAAACTGTCATGGAGTAGAAGACTAAAGTACTCTCTTTCCCTCCTTACAGTCAACTGTCCAATAGTCTTTAAAAGTATTTACATAGAAGAATCACTAATAAGTGGTCTATGTTACAAAATAAAAGGTAAAAATCACATATATGAAAATAGAACTACTACATTCAATTGCTAGAATACATTTGATTTTTTTTTTCCAGTTTAGTTTCATACTAAAATTGTTTCAATTAGGACCTTATCTACATGGTCAGGGTGTATATATGTATGGAGAGTTCTGATTTCTAATGCACTATTGAGTCTGTAATGACAGATTCCTATAACCTCCTGACCCCACCTCACTAAAGTTCCCTGATGAGTCTGTCTGTTTCTGCAAGAGGACCATTGTTTATTCTCATTTTTTTAAATGTATTTTGCCTTAAGAATGTTCTTGTTCAAAAACACTAAGGAGAAAACAATATACCAATCCTGAGTAATCCAGCTTAGTCACATTCACACAGTTCACACCCAAGCAATTCTTTCAGCTTAAAGTCAGCATCCAAGACCCAGTGTCTTAGTGACATGGACCTTGGAGAACACTCAGAAGATGAGAAAAGTGTGACTTGAAACAATTGTGTCATGGCCACCTGGACTTTAATTACTTTTAAAGCAATCAGCTCCAAGAAAATGGGCCTGTTACTGTTTCAGTGGCAAACAGTAACAGCATCATATTTAAGCTCAACAAAATAACAGAGCCAACTTCAGTCTATTATCTCATCGTTTTATTTTGTTAAACCATCAATAATACGATGAGAGATTCATAATAAGATTTACACATAATTAGGTAGACCACAATTAATATTACCTTTCACAGTTCTGCTGGTAAAAAAAATGAAATTAGGAAAGGAAACTGTAATTGCCAAATGCAAACAGTTTAAAACTTGCAGTTGGATACTGTGGCAAATAATAGACTTTCAGCCTGGAGCATAGCGGGTCAGTGTTTCTTTCTTTTTTTTTTTTTTTAATTTTATTTATTTGTCTATTTATTTTTGGTTTTGGTTTTTTGGTTTTTTTTGAGACAGGTTTTCTCTGTATGGCCCTGGCTGTCCTGAAACTCACTCTGTAGACCAGGCTGGCCTCAAACTCAGAAATCCACCTGCCTCTGCCTCCCAAGTGCTGCATGCACCACCACTGCCCCGGGTCAGTGTTTTTGTGCCAGAAATACTGAGGAGCTGTGCATTGTCCAGTCCTTTCTTACTTACACCTCACACAGCTGAAGTGAGATTAAGCAGCATGAATAACATATTACTTCTTTATTCTTTCATAGGAAAATGGTACAGAACCTAAATAAAGAATTTGATGCAGATATTCCCAAGATCTTCTTAGAAAAATTATCACTTCCCACGAAGACATCTCCCCCCAAATATAACGGAATGTACTTGGTCTGCATTGGCACAGTGAGACAAGGAAAGTTTGTATGTTTGCATGTGATCACACCTGCAAGCAGGCTGGGTAAAAGAAAATCATCTATTTATATTAAGTTTCAAACATCTTCCTCCACATATGGCTTGACCTATATTGGAGGTTGGGCAAATACAAGTAAAACTCAAACAGCACTTTTTTTTTCTTGTAAAAACTAATGAACATCATTACCACATAATTTCATTCATTTAAAAATAAAAGATGCTCTAAAGACCATCTGTGCATGATAGCATACTCAGGGGATGAGGACCACAGGTGCTTTGCTTGCTCACACATTTGAGCACGTGACCCCTATGGCCAGTGCATTTTAATAAATATAAATAAATAAATAAATAAATAAATAAATAAATAAATGGACAATGAAAAGATACATCAAAACAACTACTTGCATTCATCACTGATAGCCAGAATGAACCATCCCCAGAGACTACAGCTATCTGCACTCTCCTTGGGAACTGGCCTATCTTTCCTTGGCTTCTGCACCCACACAGTCCAAGCCTGAGGACAAACCTGACATCACATGAATCATATCTTAAGTTAAACAGCAGTTTATAGAACACTTATTTACAACCTGTACCATACTGGAGGCCATAATATTTTTCTTTTAATTTGGATTTGGTATCTAGAACACATAGAGCCAATCAAAACACAAGACTGTTCTGAAAGCTAAGAGCTGAGCTGCAGACACTCCACTAGGATGGCAGGTAAGTCCCACATGACACTGTATAACTGGTAACATAAAACGTTTGGTATGTTAGCTTTAGATCCATTAAACTACAGAAGGTTCACTGAATAACTTTGAGTTAATACAGAAATTAAACACAGTTCGGGACTGCTTTTCTTAACTGGTAAATTTCTCACAATAAAATAATTTTAGACTATAAACATTATTCACCCTAACAAGACAAAGTCACTTGGTTATGCAAACTAGAATCAGGATGTGGATACCCAATAGCTTTGTAAGGTGGCATCAATTAAATTCACCTGCAAAACAAGCACAGTCCTATTCTGTTGTATTTTTGCGACTAGAAAGGAGTATAGTTGAATATTGTGCCCTAGGAAAACTCAGTGAGGTACACACACAAACTCAAATCTCTCTTCCTGAGAAGAGGCACCTGGTTGCCCTCTGCATACACACCAAGATTAAAAACGAAGTAAAATAAAAGATCATGGGAGATTTTGGCATAGCTCAGTTAGGAAAGTGATTCCTTCAAAAAAGAAAAAAAAAGTGATTCCTTAGCATGTGTGGATTCATAGGTTGAGTCTTTAGCACACACACACACACACACACACACACACACACTGCAATCAGCATACCTGTAATGCCAGCACTCAGGAAGTGGAGTTAAGAAAATCAGAAGTTCAAGCCAGACATGGCTGTGGAGAGTGGGGTGGAGTCCCAGGCCACGACAAAGACCTCAATACCCAAGAGCCATAGAACGAGCAAAGCCATCCCCAGGGGAGAAGGTTTAGAGAAATGTCAAAGCCTTGCTGATGCTAGCTAGCCATGAGTGCTGAGGAACAACTGAGCTTATGCTATGATCTGTATCAACCACAGCTACCTTCTCATGGATGTTTGCAGACTAGACTTCTCCCTCATTCTTGTGTTGTACCCTGTGAAGATCTAGAAGTTCTGGGTTGGAAAGTAGATGCCCGCCCCCAACCAGAGCCAGCACAGCTTTTCTATGTGCCATTTTCTTCATTCTACGTTTGCTAAGTCAGGTTTCCAAGACTAGGGCATGCAGAGTGGAGCACTGGGCTATAGACAACCCTGACTCTAAAGAATTAATCATACAAATCATTACCACAGACTCACTAATGAAGGGAAAAAGTCAATCAGTTACACTCCCTAAATTGTTACAACCCATGCAGGAAGAAAGATGTATTGCATTTAAATGAAATGTACTATAAAGAAAGCCAATTCATTCACACCCCTGGTCTCCCAACACTTATGCACTTTGAATCCTGCATCGTTTCCCACTCTTCTGTTCCCTTTTCGATCATGGCACTCTGGACCAGCAGGAACTGGCCTGCTAAGGAGCAGCTATTTATGTCAGGGTTTCATAAGACAGAACCATGTCCAGCTGGAAATAACTTCAGGCATTTTTCAGCCCAAACCAGCTATATAACTAGGACTCTTCAAGTAAAATTAGGTCCATGCAGATTCTCCACATTCTGATCCAAGGAGCAAAAAGCCTTCATTTAAATATAGCTTAGAAAAATCTGGAATTATATGCTGTTCTTCAAATGGCCCGGCTCTGTTGGTGATTGACGCTACGTCCCCCTTGGATGGGGTGGGGGCCATTCCTTATGAATATTGGCGGCTGCAAGGATTTCATATTGTCAACAGATGCGGGGAGGCTGCTTATTCAGCTCAGGAGTGGCTGCCAGTGGAGGCTCATTGCTTCAGGCTGCGGTAAATTAATCCCAGCAGAGATGAGTTTATTTGTTTCTCTAATAGTGGAAAAAATATTGATGAGAGGATTCTGAGCAACATATGAAGGACAGAGTCTGTAGAAGCACCTACAGAATGAGTTCAGCATCCTCAGGTTGTGGGAGGGTGTGCTAGGAGCACCCCATCGGTGCATCTATCTCAGAGACTCCTCTTTTTACATGAAGAGTCCTCCCTCTATTCCAATGCGAAAGCCTAGCCTTGTGGATAGAGGTACTTCTATCTGGTGCTAAAACATTTGAAGGAAATAATAAAAACGCCACTAAAGTGACAAATAAAAACAAGGAATCACATTTTTCTTTTATTGTCTAATTTTGAAAAGCCTGACTATTTTTAGGAACTCAGCATCTTCCATGGGTAAGTCATTTGGTTCACTTTACCATAATGAGCTAATTTTCTAACTGGAGCCACTCTTTTCTATACTCTCCCTTTATATGCTATTGAAAATGAATCCTCACCAGGAGTAAAAGGGGGCAGGTTTTCTTTAAGGTTCTGCAAGATCCATGGGTCAGTACAATGAACACACAGGAAATAGAGGCAAGGGTGGAAGCAGAAATATTTTCCACTTGTTTAAGTAGAAATTCCATTTAAATTGTTTTATGGTCATACAATAAGAGAAGTTATTCAACTTTTTAATGAGTTACCAATGTAATATTACACTTTTAATGGGTACAGAACAAATGGAAATAAACACACAAACAGAGGCTATGAAGTTTGACCTTTTCACTGTTGTTAGATGAAGAGCAATAAGTAACATGGATTTCAGGGTAAATTCACTTTGATGTTTATGTGCATTTGAACCTTATTTGCTCATCTCTTGAAAAAATATTAGGTGAAAAATAGATGTTTTTTTCAAAGCTAGGCATTGTGGCCTTTGCATGTAGCCCTACCATTCCTGGGGGTGATGTAGAAAGACTGTAACAGGTTTAAGGGTACCCCTGTAGATACAGAGAGTCCAGCCTGGGAAAGTCAGATCCTATTTCAAAATGAGTAAAGAAACCCAGAGTGTAGATATGAGCTACCTTTCCTGACTTTTGGATTTAGGGTTCTCAAATCTTAACTACCACTCGGACAAGCCCGTTACTTTTAATAGACACAAGGAAACATTTGGAGATGTTCGTGCAGCAAGGGCAACCTTATGATTCCAGAAAAGTAAAGGTTATGAAGTATCTTGATATGGAAATGTGGAGAGAGAGAGAGAGAGAAGAGTGGGAAAGGAGGGAGGGAGAGAGGAACTGTGATCCCTGATACCTACAAAATCAGAAAGCAGTGGAGACTGAACACAGTTATCAAAGTCGGTCCCCGGAATCATCTGCCCTGAAGTGACCACATGAACACCCACCACACGCAGAGCCCATCATGGACTGCCTTCCCTTCTGTTCCTACTCCCTTCTTCCAGCTCACACGCTTTCTTACTTCAAAACACAACAAGCTGTTTTGAGCTGACATTTCGAGCAGACGGCCACCCTGCAGAATGTTCTGCCAAGTGCCTCTTCTCCATGGAGTCTTTCTGTCACCTCAAGGGGAATGGACACATTTTCTTTCCACACTTCCCTATCCCCATGACCTAACTATCAGTTTATCTACGCTCAGCTCTTCATCTCCCATCTTTCTCCTTCCCATTCTCCTTTAACTACCTCTGCCTACATATGCACTCAATCGTTCATTTATTTTGGCCAGACACTGAAAGATAGCCTGTTCTCTATACCCTATATGGTAAAGCCACTTCCATTCTTCGGACCTCTTCTCTCACCTGCTTTTCTCCACGGTTGACTGCTAAAACAAAACACATGCTAACCTACAACAGATTTTCTTCTCAGACAACAGGGTTCAAGGTTTGGATTTTCTACTTTCTGTAAGTTAAAACAAAACAAAACAAAAAAAAAATCACGTAGGTGGCCCAATGGAATTTAGATGTCCATAAAATGTGCTGATATTCTGCATGCCTTCTAAATGCCCATTACAGCAACAACCCCTACTCTAACTACACCTGTTTGTCTTCAGGCAAGGGATATTAAAAAGACTACAGTTCTTCACTATTCTAGTGTATTAATGACCTAGTATAAAGTTCCTTTAAAATATTTTAGTGAATCTGTGCGTTCATTTGAGTGTTAAATATGCCACCACTAAACATTTCTTTTCTATTTGACATTTTTTTAGATTTTATTTAATATCTGATTTTTTATATTTTAAATTTTAGTTTGGAAGAGTCTTTGAAGAACAGCTAAACCATGTGTTTTGTGAATGTAACTCTGAAACTCAGAGAATGAAATTCTTGGTCCGGCGTTCCATCCATATTTATGAATCTCAACAAGATAACATGGACTATGAGAAAACAGGTATAAAACAATTCATGTAATATGATCACCTTTCTATAAAGGCAAGAAGCCACGAAGACACATGTTATTAATAAATGGAATTAGTGTCAAAATAGGGAGAGTTAGGAGAAGGCAGAATAGAGTGGAGAGATCCAAAGAGATTCTGAGTTTCTATATGTAGCCCATTCGTTCCTCCTCAAAGTAAGTTCATGAGATACTTAACTTTATCCAGTTACATTCCTTTAGCTCAGGCAATCTTCTGCATGTATGTTTTAAAGTAAAAGACAGGAGAATAGAATACCAAAGAGGAATCTACATATGGTAAAGCCAGATTGTGAATTTACTACAGATTAGTACAAGGGTCCTTTGCTGGGTCTCTGTCCATACCATAGTTATGAGGAGTAGCAACAGGGCATCGATGAGCATCACCTGCTTGCTTCTAACCTGGAAAACATTGGCCCAAACTTCGTTCTAATTCCTAGGATGCCCAAATTGCTCATGAATCTTTGTGGTTTGCTTTGTTGTTTCTGTTGTTGAAACTGGGTCTCTCTTTAGCACAGATGGCTTGGAATCTGCTTATCTTCCAGCCTCAGCCTCCCAGCTGCTGAGATTGTAGTCTTTTACCACCACACCCAGCTCTCTCTGAGTTTTAAGCCAAACTGTCAAATGCTATTCCTGCAAGAGTGGCTACTAGTTTGGATTGCATCATCAAACCAAAAAGCTCTGCCTCTTTCAGTTTTTTTTTTTTGTTGTTGTTGTTGTTAAAAACTGTGATCTCAGTACTCTTATCTCTTACATGGGCACTTTTACTTCTTATCTCTCTAGCAGGGCGGCCATGAGGAGATCACGTTGCACAAATGCATTTCAGCCCTTGGTAAGTGTTACACATTGCTTGTCTCGACATCTTGGCCTCACACCCAAGAGAATCTGAGACCACAGGAATTTTTCCTGATACCAGTTAGTCCTTTTGACCAATTAAATACTTTTTTTTTTTTTTTTTTTGCTACACGTCCCAAATAACTTAGACTATTTTCTCTTATAGCATCTTTCTCATAGTGAAAATACAAAGTTTTCAACAGTAACAGGAAGCACACGTCTCCAGACGAGTTCAACGTAACTAACTGTAATATCCTCTTCCTGCAGACTGAGATGTTAAAAATGTATGGCCGGTTAGCCAGTGATCTAGCAATCTGAATTTATAGGAGTGCAGGTTTTAGTACCTACTCTGATCACAGTGGGCTCAGTCTTCAGCTGCGGTGGGAGCTATGACAAAGATGCAGATGCTAGCTTTTGTGGCAACACATCAAACAGCTAATGATAATGCCCAGAACAAGTCTAACTTCAAATACCCCTTTATTTCACTAGAGACACACAAACACATCGTTTTAAGTATGTCAGTCGAGTTAAATGTAAGCAACCATTTCAACCTCAGAATTGAACATAGTCAGCAAACCAACATGCTACAGAAGCTCTTTCTCTGCCTTGAAACAGTAGCTCTTTACATTTCATAAAGCCCCCTGGCTTCCTTTCTTGTCCTGACTTCAAAGACATATAGAAGCTTAGATCAATTTTGCAGTGGTGTGCTGCCTGATGAGAACCGAGCCCAGCCTCTGTCTCAGGTCACGGTGAACCCACTTCCCAAAACACTAGAAACTGTACAAGTCTTATAAAAATTCCTGCGCCTCGCCATAAAATAGCTCGCTATTACATTAAGATTGATTTAAGACCCACAAGTTGTCTGAAATAATGGCTGCCCACCTCCCACCACCCCCAATGTTCCTTGTGTGTCATATTAGATGTAGCCAGGATGTAAACAATGGGTCCTCTAACTGGAACAGGGCTCTCTAGTCTCCTCCAGACAAGATGATGCATTCCCTACACACAAAGACTCACAGTCCCAAAGGCGATGTTGGCATCCTTACCTGCAGTTCACAGAGAGCAGCTTTGTAAAAAAAAAAGATTCTCACCTCTCACCACAATGGATGCTGCAGCTTCAAGGGAAAAAAACTATCCTAAAGGTTTCAGATATGGGCATCAATGAAGTCAATTTGAAAATAATGTCTCCAAGCACATTTGCTAACACAGTGATTTGCTTCCTTCCTGTCACATTTAATTTACATTAAGATTTTTTTTCCCCAAAATGTGCCTGCTTGATTAAATTTTGTAAGTTTCCAGAAAAAATAAGGATGAGCCAAGATAGCACTTTTTTTTTTTTTTTTTTTTTGGTCCACATATGCCAGAGAACCCCATTAGAGGAATGCTTGGGGCTACAAGCATTCCTTCTTTCCAAATTAAATTACATTCCTGAGTTTACTGTATACAGATTTCTAAAATTAAACTAAACACACCAAGATGACTGTCTCAAGAGAGCCATGACCAGAAGGAAGCACACATACGCATCGCATGGGGGCACAAAGACTCGAAAGAAGGCGCTTTTCCTTTAAGGCAAACATGGTCTTGCAGTGCATGCAGAATGTTTCTTCCTATCCGGGCAGAAATGTTAGAAGTCAGCAATGTGGCAGGAGCAGAGGCTGGCATGTTGAGTGCCAGCTGGGCAGCCTGACAATATGGGGTTTTGATTCCTGCTTGGGAACTCTGTGTTCATAACAGCATGAGCCTCGTTTGGAGGGAAGGAACACAGAAACTCACTCCTAGGAAAAAAATGTGGAGAGAGGCAGTTGGTTAAAAGGAAAAAAAAAAGATATAGGAAGAAACAGACGAAGCTTAAAAATTAACAATATACTATATGGAATGGGAAGGAAAGCAGATTGGAAGGAATGAGTTTAATAAAAGCCAAGCTACTGAGGGGGTGACAGTCATCACGTGTTCCTGTCTTCCTTCTGTCTCCCTGGATCCTTCACTGTTGTAAAATTTTATGCAGATGTCACCCTCGAAGTGAGGCCCTGAAGAACTTTTCTAAAGGGAACTCCTCTGCCCGCTGCACCCTTAGAGCCCTTAACTCTGTGTTGCCTGCACAGAATTCACCACCGCCTAGCACACCATGTGCTACCTAGTGATCCAATAGGTCTCTCCATCTCCAATGGGAACATTAGGTATGTATAGACAAGAATGTTTTCAGCTTTGTTCACTGCTATATATCCAGGGCTGAGAAAAACAAATTGGCTAAACTAAGCGCTTAATAACTATTAAAAAACAAACAAAAACAAAAACAAAAATCTGCTATGTACTGAACACTTATGTGACCTCAACATTCATATGCTGAACCTCTAATCCTTAGGATGATGATATTTGGAAATATGGCCTTAGGCAAGAAATTACTATCACATTAGACTAAGAGGATGAAACTCAATGTGAGATCAATACTCTTATAAGAAAGGAAGATTTTGCATATGTTCTTATGTGTCTCTAACTATCATTCATCTATCTATTACCTGTCTATTTATGTGCCTTTATCTATTATCTATATCTATCACTTCTTATCTATCACCTATCACCTCTCTTTGTGCCTTATCATCTAAATCTATCATCTACTATCTATCTATCAATCAATCTATTGATCTATCTATTGATCTATCTACCATCTATCTCTCTCCATCTCTCTCTCCTCCCTCACCACTCTATCTACCACTCTATCTACATTTCTCTCTTGTTATGTTTGTTTCCCTCAATCTCTATTCTTCCTTCCACATAATTCAGCAAGAAAATGCTCTCTTAAGACCTAACAGACATTCTTGCTAATTTTGGGCTCCTGTCAGAACAATGCACTGCTCTAACACCCTGATAGCAGTCTAAACTAAAGAAGGGGAACCCCCATTGTTGACCTAGTAAATGCAAGAAGAGAGTTGGAAATCTTTTTTTCCACGAGGACAAACTCTGCAATCCCTTTTTTGAGCTAGATCTTTCATTATAAGAATACTTCCCTATAATTCTCAGATTTATATGAACTATAAAGTTGTTTTCTATGTACCCCAAGCAAGTGGTTTAATTTCCTCTTTTTTCTTTCCTTTTTATATGGAGTAATATTTTTATCATGAGAAACAAATAACCTCTGGAAACAAGAATATTACAAGACAACAAAGCAGGATTAGGTTGACACAGTTATGAAGAACAATGTAAGACATGTGGTTTCATTTCTAGCTTTAGTGATGGCCAGGTAGGTAAATTACACATAACATATCCACAGATGAATACTAAATCTGGGGAAAATATAAATGAAACCTGGATGGGAGAGATGAAGAAAGAGGCTGCAACCTCAACCACATGGCCCTGGACTGGAGTGTTTTGCATGAGTTCATCCTCACAGTTGTTCTACCTCCAGAGCAGGTAGAAATGCTGAGCAAGAACTCAGTCAGGAACTCGACGTAAATAGCATCGCTAGTGTAAGACATAAAGACTGGAAAGTAGTGTTTTTATCGTGGCCACAAAGAAGGGCAACTTCACTGACGAACCACATACAAAGTGCTCCAAATCTCCCAACATTTAAGGTGGCAATACTATAAAGAAGTCGATGAATAGATCCCAATATAACCTTGGTTTGAACTTTGCACAAGATGACTTGAAGCAGTTAATGAAAATATAATGACTTAATAGTGAGTGAATCTGAACACTGGCCTCTAGAAATGATACAAATTGGAGAAGAGAGGAAAAACTGAAGTGAGAGGAGATTCATTATTATTATTATTATTATTATTATTATTATTATTATTATTATTAATTATTGTGAGAGAATAATGGAGAACCTAAATGTATGTGTAAAAAGAATTTCACAAGTGAATAAAAACAGAATAAAAGCATCTATTAAATAATGTCAACTTTTTCTAAAAGTAGAAAAAAGTAGTAGGACCTGAGAGCCCAGAGAAGGTTAATGACCTATAATGCAATATATGGAAATCAAAGTGTAGCTTTATGAACCAAACAGCTAAAAATTCAAAGTAAAGAGACAGTCTGGCAGGGAAGCGGAGAATAGAGAAGGCATAACTTTACCTGAGTGTGTTTCAAAAATCATCAAAATCCAGGGGACAGGCAGATATTACAGAATCACAACAGAGAAAGAAACACCAACCCAAAAAAAAAAAAAAGAAAAAGAAAAAGAAAAAAAGAAAAATGAACCAACCTCCCACAGAACTCTACACCCAAATGAATGAATGCATGCTTTAAAGAAGAACATGAAGGCTCTATGTAGATAAGTAACAGCTGAACTGATTGCCAAGCAGCACAATAAATTCCATCGAGACTCTTTAAGCTGAAGAAAAATAACACGGAATACAAACTATGCATTACGCATAAGAAGAATGAAAAGCATTTCAAACTAGAAAGCCATAGAGATACTGCACAGGATTTTTTTTTTAATCTCATTTCTTTTTGGAAACTATTTTAAGCAAGAAAAATCTAACACTATAGCATGGTGGTTATCATTTCGTCATTATAAACTACAAAGCAAAATCAGGCAAAGGCTGATGATGTCCCTGTAATTCATCAGAGCAGATGTGTCACAAAAGACACACAGATGACCAATAACTGTGAAATTTTAAAGTGCAGACAGCAGAGCAACAGATCCACCACCTTACTGAAAATGACCCTCTGTTCCCCTGGCATAGCAAGGGGGCCTAGTGCTGCTACAGCAGAATACCATGGACCGGTGGTTCATAATGAACAGAGAGAGGTGTTGGCTCAGGGTTCTGAGGGGCTAGGATGTCTAAGGTCAAGCATTTTCTTGCTGCATCTTTCTGTGACAGAAGGTGGGAGGGCGAGAGGAAGAAGGGAAGGAAAGGAGACAGAGGAGAAAGAAATGGGGCGGCAGGGGAGGATGGGGCAGAGACTAAGAATCAGTCCCCAAAGCCTTTCTAGGAGTGCATGAGATCGAGACATTCAAGGCAAGCTCTTCCTCCACAATCACCTCTCAGAGGTCTTCATTTGGGATTGTTAAAGTTAATCACACCATTTCCTAAAACAAGATGGACCCCGTAGAAGGGCACAGACTGGCAGTCGTACGCCACTGGTAGAAGTATAAGACTGCAATTACTTTGGGGAATTATTTGGTGAGATGTATAAAGTGAAACATACACTTAAAATACAATCCACCAATTCTACTCCAAACTGTTTATTTGAAAGAAATGAAAACATATGTCTATAAAAATACTAGTAAAATGTTTCTAGCAGCGTATGCATAATAGAGCCACCTGGAAAGAAGCCAAGAATCCATTAATAGAAGAATGGATAAACAAATTGTGATATATTCATACAAGGGAATTCCATTTGGCAGGAAAAAAAAAAGAATGAAGTGCTGACGGGTAGACTCAGATGAACTCCACAAGTATGTTCAGTGCTGGAGGCCATACCATAGCTCCATTCAATAACTCTATTTATAGGGACTGAAGGGATAGAAAACACTGATTTATTATAGCATCCACATGTGTGTGTGTGTGTGTGTCTATGTGCATGTGCGTGTGGGAATGTGTGTTTGTACAATGGCTTCTGTGAATAGAAAGGACTTGGAAGAGCAAGTAAGAAATTTCTGGAATGATATATAGATTCTATATCTTGATGGGAGTTACAGTTCCATAAGTGTGTATATGTATCAAATCTCATTGATTGAGAGCTCAGATGATCTCAATCAAATATTTATATAATAGATTGATATTTATTGAAAAATTAACTTTTAAAACATGAAACTCTTCATACTCTAATTATCAGATAATTAATGTGAAATATAACTACTTTGAAATATCAAATAAATGATAAGAAATTTGGTATCCCATAGTAAATCTATAAAATAACAGAAGAATCTACAATTTCAAATAAATGAAAAGGTAGAATGCCTGGTTAAAATTATTTATTATATTGCATTTACAGTAAATTAAAGAACGTAAGAAAAATAAATCAGGAGACAATGGTCAGAGTCCTTTATTAAATATATTTGGATCTTTCGAATAAGTTTAAGTACATATGTGTGTTATATGACATTGTTTTACATGACCCTTAGTCAGGTACAAATGGGGTGTGGGCCAATAAATGCTAAACAATAGAAAATGGGAAAGAATGATGTTATTTAAAAATCATTTGAAGGGGGTTAAAAATCATTTCTAAATGTTTCTTATAAAGAATAACACTGTAAAGAAATGTGACAAAAAAGTATGGCTGGGTTATTCAGTAGCTTAGTCATGTAGCTGTAGTTAAATATAGTTGAGATAGAATAATATTAGGACATGGAACCTAAAAAACCAATTTGTCTATTCTGCAAAGATCGGACCTTACTTACATTGACCACAAAGTCAACTTGGAAAAGTTATATAATCCTGCTAGCCTCATATAAAGTGGAGACATGATACATGCTGCATGAGGACACAATGTCCAACAATGGGAATCTGTGAAAATCTACATAATCTTTCAGTAGAGTGGAATCCTCTTAATGACCACTCAAAAAACACTGATCATTGTCATCATCACTCAGAGTTAAAAGGCAAGACTAAGGAGTTTCATTAACTGAGTTGAAAAAAACAAAAGACTTTAGTGAATACATCAGTAATGAGCGTCTTTAGCTGATGTTTTTAATCAATTTAATTCTCTCAGTTTTCACATCTAAATGAACTACCTAGCTATCTCAAGCTAACCCTAGTTTCTTTATCTTTCATTTTCCCCTATGTCACTTACATAAAATCAACTACCAAGTTAAAGAGCTCCCACTCCAGACCAACCCATTCCTACAGTTGTGTCTGACTCCTCTATATCAGTGATGTTACTACAGTGTCCCTGCTTTACTCTCTGTTTCGTCTCAAGGTGTCATGAAAGGGAAAACTCATTCAGGCAGGACCAAAGAAGACTCCCTCCTTGCTTCCATCCTGACGATGTCTTGATGTCTTCTTACTCAGGTAAGCACTGCATGTTGACATCTTATGCTAAAATTCTGAATGCATTTGTGATGGCATCACTCCCAGGTACCATACACAATGTGTTCACTAATATTCATTTTATGCCTTAGGTATTAACAGAAGCCAAATCACTTTTATACAGATTAAAGACCTAATCCACAATCTTAACAAGTTAATAACTTGAATGTTAAAACCGGGAATTGGTTTTGTACTTTGGGAATGAATCTTTCACATAGAAAGGAAAACTTAGCTCATTTTCCTTAATGGATAGAAGCCATCTCTTCTCTACAGTGCAGAGATAAAATTGACTTCTCCACAGGCATTATGGGTGGATGGCAGATTTTCTGTGGGGATCTGGATCGAAATGCTTATTTTGGAGTAGAAAGAAGCATAGAAGGTATGAATACACAAAAGACCACAAGACACTCCTATCCCTGTCTTCAGAATCCACCAGTGCCGAACACATGCGCTTCCCTTCACCTTCCTTTGCACACAATGGGAATAAAGGATTTTAAAACTTCTGGAGGGTTACAGAAACAGGCAAAGTTTTGACAAAAAAGGTTCTTCTTTTCAGCACATAACTGAATTGAATCTCAGGGTTTGTTTGTTTGCTTGTTTTTTTTTTTTTTTTTTTTTTTTTTTTTTTTTTTTGCTATAAACTTAAGTTTGTTTTATTGTATAATCTTGGGATCAATCTAAAATACATTTGGCTCCACCTTTAGAGAATCTATATTAATACGTCCCGCAGCAGATGCAACCTTCATCTATACAGTGCAATACCTACAGAGCTAAAAAATTTCAAAATTACTATAAAAATCATGAATATTTAACCCAATCTAAACATTCTACTACATGTTTATAAGTATATTTATAAATGTCATATTGCCAATCATATGTACAATTTATATCTTATGTACGAATTACAAATAAATATAACTTAATAGATGTGGCAACCACCAAAGGTGAGGTATATAAAATAAATAAAAGTAGCTCTTATTTGTCATTTTATCAACCATTAGCCATATCCTTCTATGAATTTTTTCACCCTAAAGAGGTGATCTACACTTTTAAGTAAAGAAGTGATTTATAGTATATAATTAAACAATACTGAATGCCCTGCGTTTCATTGTCTGCAAAATATTTTTTCCATTTCTTGACATATTATACAGCCATATTCTTGTATTAAAGGATAATATGTGAAAATATACTTTTCAATTCTCTTTGCATTTTAGTTGTTTTAAGGAGCATGAAAGAGCAGTGCTACAATAGGAAATGAGCCTCCCAAAAATCTCCTGAAAAGAATGATAACATGGAAAGGAAAAGAGAAGAGGGGCCAACTCAATATAAGTTTTTCTCTTACAAATACCTGTCAAATGCAGAACCACCACCAATTGGACTAAACAAGAGAAAGAAATAATACAACAGAAACACTTTCACACTGAAGCCCACCCCAACCTCCCCCAAATAAGAACCCTGCTGTGTTGCCTATTGTAGATGCCATATGGGCCTGCAAGAATCCCCAAAGACAAGAATGGAGTCTTTCAAAAGCACTGATTACATCCCTGTTTTAGGCCTACCTCAGACAGACCAAAGATTCAGTTAATCAATTAGCTGAGGTTCCTGCTAACGCAAGAATAGAGAGCACTCGGCCCAGAGAGGCTGGGGACATGAACAAAGCTATCTTTGCAGCAGAGGGGCCTCCCTCGTGCATTGCACACTGGCCATTGTTCCATTCTAGAAGGGTCACATTCATCAATGTTCAGAGCCGGAACCTCTGTAATACATTGTTGGCTGTTTATCGGTGATTTATTACAGAGCACCACACAGATCTGACACGAAACGAGTTGGTAGTTTGGAAGCTGCTGGCGAAGAGGGTTAGGAGAAGTATGTCTGGGTGTTGTGAAGAGCATTAACGCAGAATCAGCTCAGTAACTTTATCATAGCCACTCTGGTACTTACAGTTAGGTCACAAACATCCATGCCTCCCTGGAAGACCAACTATGTAGTATTTTGGATAGCGAGACTAGAATCAAAAAATGATCGATAATTCTTTAAAAGGAAAGGAGGTGGGGGAAAGAGGGAGACAGGGACACAGAGACACACACAGGGAACCCAGGGGTGGGTTCAATCTTAAAAGTCTTCATGACACACAGCAGCAGCAACACAGGATATCCGAGAGGAGTCTCGATGAAGATCCAATGTTTAACTGTGTAGCAGAAGCCAGAGGCCTGGAATCATATCAATGACTCATTACAATGAACATCTGCAAGCAAAGAACCATGGACAGAAGAGTCTAGTGTGGGACACACTGTGATACACTATAGCTTTCACAATGCGATATTTTCCTTTTGGGGGGGTATTGCAAGAGCGGAGGGTGCATACTAAGGGATGGGGAGATGAGTGGGATTGGGGTGCATGATGTGAAATTCACAATGAATCAATAAAAGCTAAAAGAAAAGTCTTCGTTGTTCTTCAAAGTACTTTTTATGTCCTTGATTGCAAGATATATTTTAAAATTCTGTAATTGGAAGAAAACTGTACCATTCACTAAATTACCAGGTGACACAAATTATAAATTTCTCATTAAAATGAGAAATAAATTTAAACACTTATGTTGGAGAAAAAGTCCCTGTGCTTTGGTAGCATTTGTCATTATCCTAAAAAAAAATTGATGAAGAAAACTATCCTTGGGCAGAAAACAGTGGTTGTGTTGTAGTGCTTGTTATCATTCTGGACATAATTTCTTTGCAGTATATGCCATTTATAGAAATAACAACTACATCTGGATGTAACATTGGATGTGCTTCGAGTGACCCATTTGGCAACGAGCAATGCTACAGGAACTGAGATATCATTCTTTTGTCATTCTTTTAGAAGCAGCACTCAAAATCTCAGAGATGGGATAGCGGATGTTTAATTAGTCTGGTTAAATAAAAATAATTATCCATCACCATTCATGTATCTTCAACTGCTCAAGACATTAAACCCTCAGAGACCCAGGACTATAAGAAACAGCTGCTTTTGGCCAATTATGTCTTGAGCTGTCAAGATTCATAATACTCAACGAGCCCCTTCTCCCCTTCGTTATTACAAAAGAAAAAATTATTCAAATACCTATGTTTACACCATGAATGTTAAGCTGATATTTAAAATGAGAATATGCTAAAGAAAGATGATACTCTCACTTTTTTGTCTTAGTTTCCTCAACTGCAAAAAATATGCATGTCGCTAAGTGTCAAGGTAGGTTCTCAAAGTGCCTAATCAACATCACCCTTTATTTGAAATTTACATTTTAGAGAACAATATTGTTGGGGCTAATAAAAAATGGATTCTTGGTTAGTTTGTTACATGTTCTTTACCTTGTTGAACACAAGAAAAATGATGGGGGAGGGGGCAAGAGAGAAGAAGCAGGAAAGCTTTAGAGGAGCAGGAGGAGGGACTCTCAGTCCTGACAGTGAATATGAGTACACACAGAAGAAAAAAAAAAAAGACTGTGTAGGTTAGCATCATGTTCAGGGGGAGTAGGTGAGGTTGGAAATGGCAACAACACCTTGGAGGAGGAGGGGCTGGTTTCCTAAATGGTTCTTCTTTGTGTCAAAGTATTCAGGAGTCACTTGCTGGGCAAAGGGTAAAGGACTTCTGGGTCCCAGGAGGAAGAAGAGAAAAAAGGAAAGAGAAAGGGCTTTTCCACCAGGCTCTGGAACAAGGAGCATGCAAAAACTGTAAAATCTTGGGGTAGCTAGAGGCAGCAGCCTCTGCCACCAGCAGATGACTGATACCAGAGGCTAGCTGGTAAGATTAGGGCAGGAGATTCTGTGCCCAGAAATCGTGCTATCTGGCAAGTTTTAAAATAAGAAAGCTGTCCGGTGTTTTCCATCTGCGAAGCAAAGGGGAGCAGAGGAAGAACCTGGGGTGGTAGCTGGCGGCTTGGTGAAGCTAGCCAGAAGGAATAGTGTCTTAGTCAGGGTTTCTATTCCTGCACAAACACCATGACCAAGAAGCAAGTTGGGGAGGAAAGGGTTTATTTGGCTTACTTCCACATGGCTGTTGATCACCAGAGGAAGTCAGGACTGGAACTCAAGCAGGTCAGGAAGCAGGAGCTGATGCAGAGGTCATGGAGGGATGTTCCTTACTGGCTTGCTTTCCCTGGCTTGCTCAGCCTGCTCTCTTATAGAACCCAAGACTTCCAGCCCAGGGATGGCACCACCCACAAGGGGCCCTACCCCCTTGATCACTAACTGAGAAAATGCCCCACAGCTGGATCTCATGGAGGCACTTCCCCAACTGAATCTCCCTTCTGTGATAACTCCAGCCTGTGTCAAGTTGACACACAAAACTAGCCAGTACAAAGAGAAAAAGAGAGGTTGCCAGAGAAGTGCAGACAGCAGCTCTGGGACTGCCCAGGTTAGGAGATGGTTAAAATCGATCTTAGAGTCAAGCCGATCTGAGAGGGGCCAGTGCCGAGCTCCCAGGAAGTCTGGAGCGGTTTATTAAAATCACCCTCCACAGTGTATGGATGGATATATGTGAATACACACTCCCTCTTGGATCTTGGCACTGATGCACAGCTGTAGTTCAGCTCAGCATGGTTAAGGATCAGCCTCCCACCTTCCCTGCCTGACACCTTGACTGTCTAGACCCGTGATTCTAAAACTCAGAAGCAGAATCACCTGGGACCTCTTACACTTTCCACGTCCAGGCCACACCTCATGCAATTATGTCTAAGGCTCTGGGGAAAAAACGGGGCATCAGTAATTTTAGAAGCTGCCTCCTTCCCAGGTGGTACCAGCCTATGGAAAGACCTGGATCCATAAACTCTGCAAAAGCAATCTCTAGCCAGGCAGCATGTTCCTAAGTCAGGACTTAGAAGATCCAAGGGTTCCTGCCCTTCCTAAGGACTTGACAGAGTTGTTATTTTGTAGATGTGTTCATCAGCTGATATTATAGAACTGAAAAACATTACATTTAGTTAGTATCTTAAGTTAGTAGTACACATTTGAAAAGGAATTTGTATGTTACACTTGTGGGCTTTATGAAAAAACTAAATTTTCACCCAACGTTTTAATGGGCTATCACTCTATTTTTATATTATTGCTTAGATTTATATATTTTGAATGAAACTCAAAACCTTAACATACCATTCATTTTCAAGAAAATGTCTTGCAAAAACACACCAAATAAGAAAATATTTCAGTCAGAGTTTCAAATCTAAACAGTGTGTTACTCTTGGTTCCTTAATTAGGGTGAAGTGAAAGACATCAAAAGCTATCAAATTCTCCAAACTTACATTAAGTAATAGTACAAAGTTTTATATATATATATATATATATATATACACACATATGCACACACATGTATACTACATATATACAATATGTATATATTTTATGTGTGTATATATAATAAAATATATGTATATATTTTATATACATATATATTGCATTAAATATACAAAAGTTTGAAGGATGTTTTATTTTGCAACTCATTTCCAAAAATTAAAAAAGAAAAATACACAAATGTACTAAAAAGCAATTTTTCTACTTTTTCCATATTTGCTATGTCCTTTTTCTCCTACATTATAAACCAAAGGAAAATAATCAAATAAACTAGCCAGTGAAAGACTAGAAAGTCTGCAGATATTAGCTGCAATGTATTTCCAATGTTATATACAAGATCTGGTATCCCAGAACTTATCAAATCTAGGGTCAATAAAGGACTTGACTCTGCAATAGTATTTTGTATTTGCATGTATAGGTACACATAGGAAGAAGACATATGTGGATGTCCAAGGACAACTTCGATGGTCATCTTCACCTTTCTGGTTATATTTGTGACAAGATGTTTTACTTGCCTAGAATTCTGCACATATGCCAGGCTAGTTGAACATCCAGGATTCTGCCTGCCTCTGCCTCCCATCTTGCCATGTCTGCTATTATGGACCACCATGTCAAGTGTTTTGATGAGAACTCTGGGGATCTGAATTTAGGTCCTCTCTCCAGTGAAGACAAGCGCCTTCCTAAGTGAACTATTTTCTAGCCCTGAAGTAGTTCTTTATATCTTTATTGATCACAGTCTGAATGTCCCATCCTTTTATTTATTTATTTGCTTTTTAAAAAAATAATGAAATTAGGGGCTAAGAGACAATTTATATTGGTGAATGTATTTTCTGAAGGTGTGTTTGCTGTTATGAAAACATTAGACAACGGAGTTCTCTAGACTTTGTGCCCATTGCAAAGGTGGGTTCCTTTACTTGCAAACAAACAAAGCCACAGTCATCAGACTGGGCCATTCAAAGAATTGACTGTTAAAATACTCAGAATCAGTATCTGGCATACGTGCAGAGTTCTAGGTAAATACGACAATCTGTCTAAATGAAACCTGAAACCTATCTGAGGGTGATAATCAAAGTTGTCCTTGGACATCTACATATGCCCTCTTACTGTGTATACCTACAAACACAGACACAACTTACATAGTCATCTATGTATGCATAGTACACAGATACTATTGCATAGTCATCCCTTTTTGAGCCCAAAATTTGATAATTGTATGCAATTCAATATACAATAGCAATGCCTCAAAAACATAAAGCAGGTAAGTATGCCTCCCGGTGAAGACATTCTTAGTAGTCAGTAGGCTCTATTACCAGCACCAAAAGTTTTATTTTCAAGAACTATCTGATATTCAAAGCTGATAAGAGACAGTGTACTTTCATTCAAATAATAGATAAATGTCAACAAAAGCACAGATTTTTTGGCTATGCACTATCTAAAGGTAATTGTCCCCTTAAAAGCACCATTTAAAAATAGAATAAAAGAGGCAAATTTAAGACTGTGACGCTTCGGTGAGTTAGCAGTTGACATTTAGACAATGAGGTGAGCGCAGATAATAACTTACTATGAAATTGCTTTCAAACAGCACCATAGACATGTTAGGGTGTCTTGTCTCTGAGCACTATCTGAGGCACTGCAGCAGATTTCTTTGGAAACTGGGCAGGAAAGCCTTAGGGACTGAGGAGGTGGGGTGGTTATTATGGCTGGGATTGGTCATTAAGACATATGATCTGTCTCTAAGAAAAACACTTAAACCAGAAAGCATGGTCACTGGAAATGCAACAAGAAAACAAAACATGGCCATTATTCTAAGATGGAATCAAAACCAAGAGATTAACCAGTTGTCAAATTAATATTTAATCTGACTTAAAAGAGAGAGTCTTAATACATATAGAGTTAGAATAGAAAATAATTGCCAGGCATTTTAACTATCAGATAGATAGACAGGCAGACAGACAAATAGACAGATAGGTTCATAGACTATAACAAAAATTTGAACATTTCAGACTATGTAGGGAGGCCTAAAATATAACCATTTGAAGCTTTTAAATGATAAACTGATAAAAAATTTTTCATTATATTTTAATGAAAATTCACACTGCCTTATTCACTAAATGTTTCTATTCATTTATACATTGATATTTTCAAGTTAAATGTTGTTAAACCCTTGTAAATAAGTTCTACTTAGCTACAAAACACTGGTTTCAAGGAAAACATGCATCCCATATATTTTATCTCTGTCTATATATTTCCTCTGAAAAGTGAATATGGGTGACTACTTCTGCATGTAATGTTCAACAAGAATATTTGAATGAACTGTTCTCAAACTAATTTTAAATAGTAATTTTAAAAGTATTATTTGAGTTAATTACCAAATACTTTTACTACTTTTTGATAAAAAATGGAATGATTTTTTCCTCCAAAGGAAGGATTATATTCTTGAAGAGAATGGGAAGCATTCTGTTCGTTTTGTAAGGTTAACTTCATAAAGAGCGTAAATAGTAATCCAAACAGGGAATGTGTGCACCACTTTTACCCATCTCCTGTCTCCTTATCTTCATCCATCCATCTTGATATTAAGAGCCTCACTACTGAGACAGAAATTGCTTGTTCGCTTATTGAAGGACCTTCTTGAGATAAGTGGCAATTTGCATCTGCATGAGCAATGTATAGCAATGGCTCATCTGGCCCCGTGAAGTATGCAATTTGGCACACAATGTCATGCTGACCCGAAGCAAGTAGGACATATTGCTTGCATAAGACATATAATGGGGAGGGGAAATACCACATTCATTTCTTACAGCCTACAATTTCATTATCCTTTGACAATCATGAATACAGCAGACATCACACCTGCAAATGTTAGGAAGTTAATTAGCCAATGAAAGATCACCAAGGACCATCATTCAGCCAACAACAACAGTAACATAAAGCTCATTCAGATTACAGATCATTTGAGTTTTATATGACTCTTCAATATTTTCCAAAAAACTAAGATTCAATAATGGAGGGTGGTATGTCTTAAAGTTTTAATCTAAAATATAATAAATATAAAAATGGAAGCAAGTAAAATATTAAAACTTACTAATAATTATAGATAGTTTCTGATACCTGGGCGTGGGTGGTGTAAAATAATGCCATTTATTTTAAAACGCTCTTTTAAATTATCAGAGAGCGTTTGAAATTATTTTTGACTAAAATCAAGGGGGAAATTTGACTACAATGGGAATCATGTGTCATCATTCCCTAACAGGAGAGATTGAAATAGGAGCAAAGTGAGGCCTGACAGGCATGAATTGGCTCCTGTCTTTAGATATTTAGAAGATGCATTAGCCCTCTGCCCCTGACAGAACACAGTGTTCCAGAGGTAGATTAAACCCTGTAAAACGTCTACGCTAATCACTTTGGTGACTGCCCGTCTCTTCCATTATAGTGGCCACCTTTTCCATTGTTTTCTTTCCCTCTTCTAGTACAAAGGGGGAAGGGAAGATGACTCCGGAAATGTGTGTGTCCTTCATTGTTTTTCAGAAAAGGCATTTCAATTTCCTATAAAATCCTTTCATTGCTTCATGGTGGACTCTTGGTCTACTTATGGTCTAGAATCCTTCATGTCTTGGCCATCACTTAAAGACAATGTTCTATGGCACTTAATATTTTGGTACCTTTTATGGCTTCCACAGCTACTGTAGGGGTAATATATAATTTTCTTAGTATCTATGGAATAAATATTAGGAGATTTATAAGAAAATCTAAATATGAATTTAAACAAATTCTGATATTTTTCAACACATGATGAATGAGGTAGTTATCAAAACCAGTTGGGAAAAATTCTCAAAGAACTAATTTAGAAAATTAAAAACAATACAAAAAAATGGTTTCAGAAGATCCAGTAACAGTGATTTTAAAGGCATTCTGAAGACTATCTTCAAAATAACAATTAACATTAGCCATTTTTCTTAAGGGAATCCTCAAAAACATATGTTCCTTTAGATAGATTTTACAATGTCCAGAGTCACATATATTATACACAATAAATATTACGGGTTTCAGCTTAGCCAAGAGAAAACAGTACCTGCAAAACAATCAAATACTTTCTCCATGTTTGGCTTCATTTGCTTGTGAACATTCTCATCTGCAAGGAACCCATACCCAATTGCCTTTCAGCTTAACTTTAAAGTCATAGACATATTTCACATAAAAGCATGCATAAGGAGACATTCTGGCATGATGCTTGCTTTCATTTCCATTTATTTAAAAAATAAAATGAACAAATACAAGGGGATAAAAGAAGCTCGGAGTGTCATATCAGGGTGTTTAAATTTTTACCTGCTCTAGAGAATTGAGTAGAAGGAGCCACTCTAGGTGACTTGAGAGTCAATTAGGTGAATCAAATTGATTTTTTAAAATTTTAATCAAAGTGTTTTAATTAATAAAATAATTAAGTGAATTAAATAAGCATCCTGAGGTACCTTAGTGACCTACTGAGTAGGAACAATGAACATTTTTGACTCAGAGAATTTCTGTATGCAAGGATATAATGAGTCCATATGAAGCATATATAATGGAACTAGACAGACTATCCACAAAAGTTACATAATATACTTACTTGTTTGGCTGGGGACACACACTCACACACACACACACACACACACACACACACACACACACTCTATGTCAAATGTATGAATCACTTCAACAGATTAAAATTCACTTACTAGAAATGTATATGTACTCATAACATTAATTATACTACAATATTGAATGAAATTATAATCTATGTGACAAAGCACCCATCCATAGTAAATATTCAGGACAGCCAGTGTATCATCAACAGGTTTATGACACTGAGGTTGAATTTCAATTCTTGCCTTTGCCAATTAAGAATAACCCTGAAAGACTTTTGGGAGGGAAGAGGAGGTGCTACACAATATCACTATTTCATGCCCTGTTCAAATTATATTCATACACACTAAAATGAAACTGGACAAACTCAGCTCAGATATCACTTTCTTAAGCCAATGTTGAGGCTGATTAAACTACGGCCAGAATCATACAAGATATCAAGCCCTACCTGCCTGTATGTGTCCACAGCCGCAAGAATCTACAGACCTATCTATGCAAGTACACATGACTTGCTTGCATGAGTTAGAATCCAACAGAAAAAGGGAGCAGAGGAAATGACAGAATGACATCTTTATTAAGTATGCTTGCTTTTATTTAAAAATCCCTCTTCCAATCACTAAACTGATAAAATGAACTCCCCCATTTTCTACATTAAATTTGCTTTCAAATAAGCCAAATCCAATTTTTAAATGATTTGGTCTTCTTTTAAGATTTATTTTATTTTATGCATCTGGGTACCTGAATGCAAAGATACACACAGCACATGCATGCCTGGTCATTGATCTCCTGGAACCGGGGTTACAGACAGTTGTGAGCTGTTATCAGGGTGCTGGGAATTGAACCTGGGACCTCTAGAGGAGCAGGCAGTGCTCTTAACCACTGAGCCATCTCTCCACTCCTCGAAGTCCATTTTTTCCATCGGTTGTATCACATACTATGATGTATATAATAAAGCCATATTTCCCATAGACAAATGAGCATACCGGTAACATACTGACATTCATGTAAGAATATGTTTGAGTACTCAGTAAGGGAAAGGTACCATATGTCATACTTAAAAGTGCTTTAATACTAACAGTAGGGCTTTTGGGGGGAGGGGACAGTTTTAATCATTATTTCACACAGAATACAGGTCTCAGTACAGCAACCTGCCAACACACAACCAGCAAATGAATGGTGGAGGCAGGAGTTGGGTCTAAGTGTATCTGACTGACTTCAAAGCCTGGGCTTTAGCCGCTATGGCAGATTATCATCTGCTCCCAAAAGCATGGTGCAAGAGATAGGTATGACTATTTCTCAACTTTATAAAGGTGGAAGCATGCACAACAGTAGGTGTATGTAGGAAAGAACCGGAGAGAGAAAACCACTGACCAATGAGAATGCACTTGTACCAGAATTCTAAGACCCACTCTGCTGTCTTGGATGCTTTCTGCTACCCATTAGGAACACAGCAGCTGTCCAGCAGCTCTCCTAAACCAGCCCCTAATTCATACTGCATCACTTGCCTCAGAGTTGTGTCTGCTGTCTTCCTTTAAACGCTTATGTCCCAGCTGCATGTCAAGCAGGCTCACGTAGTGCCTCATCTGTGAGGCATCTCCGTGGACAACGAACATTCTGAAGTGCACACAAAATGGGACCAAGAGTGCCTTACTGCTAATTAAAACCATCCTGACAGCCACTGGCGTGCCCTTTACAATGCGGCTCCCCCACCCCTGTCTCTCCCTCTCTCCCTCTCTCTCTCTCTGTTTGCCTTCTTGAGTCAATACATCTGCACCTGTAGACTGGCTCATGACAAATCAAATGTGAACACTGAAGTAATTCTTGAAAAACAGGTTTGGATCCCGTTTCTAAGATAAGCAATCAAATGTGCAAGCGTGTGCTTTTGTCTGATCCATGGAACATCACTGTTCTTACAAAGGAACATTAAACTTTCTGATAGCATAGGGCAGCTGTTCTTAAGTATCTGGTGTTAAGGGCCTCTGATATCCTTAAAAATGATGCAGGTTTCTAAAGTGGTTTCATTTATGGCAACTGGATGAAACTGCTATTAGAAATTTAAGTGGAGAATGGTTAAAATATTCACTTATTTATTCTAAAATAAAAATAATATTGTGACAGATTAACAATATTTCTTGCAGAATAGCAGTCCTCTAGGGCAACTGGATTTAGTGTAAAAATGGTAAGTTTACCATTTTTGCAGATATTCTTGAATGTTTGGTTTGATAGAGATGGGTTCATACTATCTATTTGCATTTAGGCTGATAAATTTGCTAAAATGTGAGAATAATATTTTAGGCTTCACAAAGACGCCTGGATGAGGAAGTCACAAAATTTTTCAGAAGTTGCTTCAAATAATTTAAATGTTCTTTTCATATTACACCAGTATCCAATGCAGTCATTTCTTAAGATTTGGTGGCAGAATAGAAATAACACCATTAATTCTGTTTGTTGTTTGTTCTGTAATCTGCTGTGTTACAGCCCAGGGCTCCCTCCAGACATTGCAGCTGTCCTCAAAGACTTTCTGAACCACACTTGGAAAATCATTTGTGTGAAACAATTATCTCTGAAAAGAATATAATAAGAATTAGTCTATTAGAGTGTCGGGGAAGTTGAAAAATTATGCAGTGTTACAGAAGCATTCTAGATGTTTGCTTCATTCATATTAGCATCTTGTGGAAAAGAGAAGGAAGCCATCTTTGAGCTGCAATCTTGAAAACTTGGCTTTGGGGGCAAAGCTGAACTGTAGGCTCCCATGGTCCCTGGTGTCCATTGACATAAACAAAGGACATGACTATACTTGGCAGTCCTGGATCCAATGACAATACACATACATTAGGAAGAAGTAAAATAAGACTTTACACTTGGGAGCCATAACCAATATAATTCATGTAGTTGTACAACCTTTATTCAGTACTTCATGTCTGGAGTATATTCACGACAAGCTGACAATTAAAAATCCATATCAATAAAAAATAATGTCAGGTCCCAGAAGAGTCATTAATTTTACTTTAAAACATGAAGCTTATCAGGGGGCAATGAGCAAGGAAAATACTTTGAAAGAATATGCTTTAAGACCTAATATCTATATGACTATTATGTCATATTATTCTTATTTTGAAAACGTTTTGAGAGTTTATATACAGTGTTTCAATCAGGTTCATCTCAGCTCAGAACATCCAACAGATGCCCCCTCTACTCCCTCCCTAACTCTATGGCCTCTCTTTTAAAAAAAACTTATCAACGATTTTTTAAAACGGTTTTTAAAATGTTTTAAAAACTTTAAAACAATTTTTTAAAAAGAAAATTTAAAATTAAAAACCAAGGCAAAAAAGTATTTGTATTTCATTGTATAGCAGAATGTAGCTGCGCATTATCGAAACAAAATGTCATTTAGTAGAAAGACAAATAAGAGATCTGAATATAAGGTGTATAAAAACTAAAATAGTCAAAATCTTACAACACTGTACTTAGCCAAAATTTGATAGAATCTCTAATGGTAGCTGCTGTGCATACAGGGAGAATCATATCAAGGAAATTACAATAAATGAATTAATTTTAGACAAATTCAGCTCTAGCTTTGACATTTTACAATGGGTACTCCCACACAGCAATTACTGACATGCTCAAAATGTATCCTTAGCCTATTTACTTGTACTTACTTACAAAACAAATCCAATTTTCACTCATCTAACCTAGCATCAAGACAATTAGCTACTTCCTCAGTGCTGGTAAGCAGACAGTAGAGACCCAAATGAAGGAGCTGCTTGCCCTCTGTGTTTTTCAGAAAATATGTGGTAAAGACATAATTTTGTAAAGCATAGGGTTTAGAAGCAGTGACTCATATATGCTGGGGATCACCAATGTTCTCAGTGAAATCTGAAGTGAATTTATTAGAGGCTGGTTAGAAGTAGGCAAAGAATCACTGCATGTGGCTACTAGTTGGGGGCTCTTTTTCTATAACCACTTTCTGACCTCATCAGAATCATATGGCGCACAAGGTGGACATGGTGGATTGATGGCTGTAATCCCAGCACTTGGGTGGCTGTGGTTAGAGTAAAATGAGTTTCAGGACATCCTGGGCTATGTGGTCGAGGTTGTAGAGTCACATGGCTATCCCCCTGGTAGAACAGACCATTGTAGCTCATACAATTTGCTTGATAATCCAAAGTTCTAAGGACACAGAAGGCTCATGACTATCCCAATTACTAAAACCAGTTTTACTCCATAGCTGCAAAGCAAACAGGGACTGAATGAGACAGCAGAACACACTGCACTCTAGAGCTGCTAAAACCTTTCTTGTAGACTTTGAGGGTGGACTTTACAATATTCATGATGCAAACTTAAAATAGAGTTCACACTTTAAAGTCAAATTTTAAAGGTTATGCAGATAAATACATGGTGAGTCAGAAAGAGAACTGAACAGGAGAATGTGATTTATGGTTCTTTCCAATCAACGGCGTATGAAGCTCAGTATCTATGGACAACAAAATCGAGTTTTTAAACATGAATAATTCCGTATGCCTAGTGTTCACTAATGCCCTGGGAGATCTATTTCCAGTTTGGGTCACAGACAGTTTAGATGGACACAATGCTTTCTTCTTTAAGCAACAACAAATAATAATAATATGTCCCATCAACTTTAGAGCTGTTCAATGTATTGAAATAATAATGCAGTACACGTAAAATCACCTTCATGTTCACAGGACATACAACCCTATAACTTACGTGTTATTTAGAAAGATGTATGCACTTGGCTCAAAAAGGAAAACACAATCCTTGATTTCTCTACTGATAAGACTCTTGCTGGAGAGAGGCAAACACAAATCTATTCCTATGGTGGTAAAAGACAGACTGCGTGCGTGCGTGCGTGCGTGCGTGCGTGCGTGCGTGCGTGTGTGTGTGTGCGTATGTGCGTGCGTGCGTGCATGCGTGCGTGCCTGCGTGCGTGTGTGCGTATGTGCATATATTAGATAGAAAACCTTAGATATACATATATAACCACAAGAAGCATCTTAGCACACACCCTTTCTCTAACCACATGGCTCACTAGGAAGTGTTCTAATTACAATTTGAATCCTGGAAGCTAAATAATTTATTTGTGGTTGTGGATATTTTGCTATACCAATAAATTAAATTAAAAAAAATCAATAAACCAATGCATTGCTTGGTCTCATTTCTTTTTTTCTTTAGCATAAAAGCACTCAATTAATGTTTCTATCGATAATACAACCCAATCCCAATTAGGAAACTGGAAGGAGAATAAGGTGCTTTTTAAAAAGTATACTGACAATGTATTTTGTTAAACTGGCTACTTCTAATCATGTATTATACAATTAAAAGCACATAAAGGCAAATTTTAAATAGCAATATTTATTTATTTATTGCTAATTAAACACATTTGTCATAAATTGGGTTTTTTTTTACTTTAAGCTATTAAAAAAATCAAAGAAGCCTCAGTAAAAATAAAATAATTGATCCTGAAATTCTCCAAATTTTAAAGTCAGATATCAATAGTGACGTTTCAGACAGTCTTTGTATATTACTGAGTAGCAAAATACCTCTAAACCTCAATATTAAAAAAAAATGCACAGCTTTATTTTGAATGCTAGTTTCAAACAAATGAAGGACATTAAATTAATATGTTAAAATGAGAAGACCTCCAGTAAATAAAGCAGTCACCCACCGGTGTGTGTGTTTGTGTGTGTGTTTATAAGCACTCCTATATGATCTATAATATAAAGAAGTCAGTATTAAATTTAAATTTCAAGAAACTTTATACTTGGTTTAGGGACTTCCTATTTATTTCTTTTGATGTACACTACATGCAAATTTCCAAGTATTTTGTGTGCGTGTGTTTTTTCTTTTTCAGTATTTTTATTATCTTTTTACTCCCCCATAAAAACCACTTCAAGGCTACCCACTCACCTAAAGACTGGCACCTTAGGGGAACCACAGCAAAACAAGAAAATGATTTTCTGTTTTTAATCCCATTGGTCCCAATACTGATATGACTCTTAAAGAGATCAATGATAATGTGAAATATCATATCCTGGAGGAAGTTGATAAAAAACCCAACATTAGGAACGAAAATATTATACTTGAACATGAATGAGAGGAAACAATGACAAGCAAAGGAAATGGTTTCTGAAAATGTCCTCCCTAAGAAAGCTGACAAATGTCTTTGCACTGGTTTGTTCAACAGAAACAAGTATAGCCATTACTCTGGATACAAGCCTTCCCCATTTCAGCAAAGCTTGTTTTTTTCTCCTGGTGTTATATAACTAAAATATGCCTAAGAAAAGTTAAAGAGTGTTTGGCTGGAGCTAGGCTTCTCAGCATGCAGGCTCCCCACCGGCTGAATCAGCTGGAAATCATTCTGAATGTGAATTCTTGGGCTCCATTTCAGAGCAGCTCTTTCAGAAGACTCGGGGGTAGAACTTTGATATCCTGGTAACAAACCAGGCAGGCATGCTGAAGACACACCTGAGTCTAAAAATTACTGCTGGAGAGTTTAAGAAAACATGCCCGAAGTTAGTCACACCTTGAGAAGGATAGATAAAAGATGGCCATTTAATTTGTCGCAACAGGACATCGTGCCAACTATTCCAATAATGCTTAAATCGAAAGAAACAATTTGGTAAAATGGAGCCAATGACAAGAAATTAAAGCATAAGAGTGAAAACCTATCTCCACTGCTTCTTGGGAAGGTTCAAAACTCTATGTATGTATGAAAGTAACTTAGAATCGGCAGTATTTAGGCCTACTTTGTTAGATCATAATTACACTGTTCGCTGAAAAAAATCATCACTCCTTTGTAAGCAGAAACTTAGGCGTGCCCTCCTGCACCTTTCCAACTGGCCCACTCACAGTTTTCTCCTGATCAGCCCAGAGAAGACAAGAGTTGCATTAGCACAATGGGCTGTGTGATGTGTGGACAGCAGAGATGGAAATCACGCCCAGTGTGCTGCTGGAAACCACGGATCTCCATCTCACTGCAAAGAGCAAGGGTGTCATGCTCCAGTAACCTGCCCTTTAACCCGAGCTTGCCTTAGGGACTCCAGAGATGGACTAAACCAAGGGATATATGGTCATTGAGACTGAAGAGCCTGTCAAAAGTTGTACCATTCTCGCAGGGAGTAATTGGAATCTGAAATGGACTGTAAACTGCCTGGAACTATGAATATAACACATCTTGTTTCTCCTTTGTACTCAAATGTAACTGTGCAAAGTTAAACACCTTTCCATTAGACTGAGAGAGATCCTTCTACCTTGATTCCAGTATTCATCTGACTGCCTGGTATAAAACATCCTCAAAAAATAGCAACATAAACATTAATCTAAACATACAGTCTGATGGTGTAAATTAATGACTTGTAAGAACAACATCATAATTTTGGAGAATATGGAACACAAAGTTGAAACTTCCAAGGGAATCTAATCTTTGGTATCACTCAAAACAAATATAAAGCAAGATACTTTTAATTTCTAAAACTAGAACCTACATATGGATGGATATATGTATTTTTTTTCTCCCATTATGCCTCTGCCAGAAGGTGCTCTTTGTACCAGACAGAAAAAACACAACAGCTCTTCGCATCAATGTATGCTTTAGATTATACTAATAAGCATCAACATATCAGCTGTGAGGTGAGCCTACATTGCAAAAGACTGCTTCAGTTTACAGAAAATACCAGCTGTCTCCACTCTGTGAAGACGGATTACCACCTGCCCTGTTATCTTCCATACACAATACAAGGCACGTTGGCCATTTTACCCAGGATAACTGTCCCCATATGTTCTTTAATTCTAGACAGCACAGAGAATACCATTAAATATTCGCAAAGGAAAACTGTAAATAGGAGATTTGCATTGAAGGCAGGATGATTAAGCAGAGTTCGAGGCCCTATTTCACTGAATCTCTTTCCTTGTTCTCAAAACACTGTACAAGCTACCCTTGGGACAGTCTTGCTAAGTTTAGCTAAAAAGTAATGCATGGCATCCAAACATAAAAATGGTCTTGGTGGAGAAGAGGTTGAAGACACTGGGATGATAGCTTGGTTGGTAAACGGTTTGTCAAGCAAGCACAAGGACGTGGGGTCAGGTCCCCAGAATTTCAGACTAAATGTTAGAAGAAAATAAGGTTGAAGTTTGCATTTTAAAAATATTTGTTTTCCAAATGATCACATACATAGTTACCAGGAAGAGGCAGGAAATATCAAGATGCTAAAAACAATGAGTGCTATCTGCAGTTTAAAAAGTAGTATTCTGGAACAGTCTGTGAGCCACAGAAACGGTGACTGCTGCCTCCTGCTTCTTTTGCATCCAGTTTGCTGCACAATTGCTTTTCAAAGGGTATCTTGCTGAGCTCCCAGGACAAACCATAAAGTACAAAAGAAGTCCAAGTGTCCCTCTATGATAGCTGAGAAGTGACTGTCATTTGAAAAGTAAAATAGTCACTAAAATTTTTCTTAAAAGTATATAAACAAGTAACAGGAATGTTTGCCTAAGTGCATTTTTACCATAGAGTAATATATAAAACAGTATGCATCATTTTCTAATATGCTTGCATACTGGCTAGCCTAGTCCATGTAACCAAGAGTACATGAAATCTATAATTAAATATTGATCTTCAGGAGCTGAGCTGATAGCTCAGAGGGTAAAGTGCTTAAAAGTAAGCAAGAGGACTGAACTCAGCTCCCCCAGAATCTAGGTAAAAGCAAGACGAAGTAATGTACTCTTGCTTTGTACTCCAGGGCTGGGAAGGTAGAAACTGGAGAATCCCTAGAGCTGGTCAGCCAGTGTGTCCTAGTTGGCATGCTCCAAATTCAGTGAGAAGCATTGTATCAAAAAAAAAAAAAAAAAAAAAAAAAACCTGAAGAGTGATACATTGGATTCTGACTTCAGGCCTCTAGTCATAGCCATGTGTATAACATATATCTACAAGAGCACACACGTACACCACATGCAAAAATTAATTAAGAATTGAAATTTTTTTGGCTGTTTATACATCTAAATAAAACTCAAACCCAGAGCTACAAACGTGGTAGATGGTTAGGCAACCAAGCCCCGTGTTTGAACCTTAACACTGTAAAAAAAAAAAAAAAAAAAAAAAAAGGGTAATTTAATTAAAGTTGGGAGCCTTATTATGTCTACAAAAAGCACCACAGCCTACTTGTGAAAGTCGAGACCACAGCCATGTAAAATTAATCTGGTTTTCAATATTTTGAACCAGTGTGCCAGTGTGGGTTAATCACATAAGTAATAACCTAACGTAAAAATGGTATTAAAATTGAAATGCTTTCTGAGGTAGATAGAATGATTGGGGAAATGAAGAGATGGTAGAAAAGAGGGAACCTTCCCACCTCCTCCCCACCTCCTCCTCCCCACCTCCTCCTCCCCACCTCCTCCCCACCTCCTCCC
>NW_022196894.1:69939342-70000142 GCF_008632895.1 Mastomys coucha | reverse complement strand
CTCCCCTGCCTCTCTCTAGCTACCTTCCCTATGTCTCTTCACTCTCTCCTTTTTTCCTCTTGCCCTCTTCCCTGTTTCTCTTTTCTCTCTCTTCTCTATCCCTCCCCCCAAAAAAAACGTGAAATGCACCATCTTAAATTAGCGAAACTGATAAAAATAACTACACACATGATCTCCTCACAGAACTATAAATTCTAGTCCACTTGGAGAGAAGCGATTCACTGGTACTTAAGGATGCATTTTGTTGGACTCATAAAGTTCTCGTCCATCCATAGTACTTAACCATTTTATTGGTTTCCAGCTTGTGAAATATTAGAGTTCCTGATGAAACTTTGAAATAAAAGGAATGGGGAGAAGGGAACAGAGATTAAAGGAACACAGGACAAAAGCTTTCTTGATTTACAAAACTTTTTCTTAAAGGCAAGCAGAAAGCCATTGTGATGGTTAAAAAACAGGGCCCTTTGATACAGGCAGAAGAGAAGTGCGTCTGTAGAGGGTCAGGTTACCTGAGGCTAGAGAGCAAGAAAACTTAACTACCCCAGGCCTTGGTTTTTGTGGCAAGAACAATTCATTCATTGAACGCTAAGATTCCATATCCAAAGTATGGGAGCATGGTATGATTTTCATCTTATCTGAACACAAGCCAGTACCAATTCAAAACAGACAAACAGCAATAGGGAAATGGGAGACTCCATAGGGCTAAAATTTTTTAAAATAGGTAGTCGTTTTCAAACTGCTAGTATTTCTTTCATAAAGCATTAAAGCTATTAAGCCAGGACTATATACATATGTGACAATTTCAAACAATAATTGAATAGGACACTTTAAAAATCTACTTGAAAAATCACAAAAGGTATCAACTGTATCACATCAAAAACTGGGACAACACCCCCACTCCACCCCACCCCACCCCACCCCCGATAGCAGTGCACAAAGAGACACCTTGTTGGTAGTGTTCTTATATCAGTCAGGGGCAAACAGAAGGATGGCAGTCTTTTGTGCATCCTAGCTTGAGGCCTGACTTGGTGGCCCAAGCTGTCTTATGCCTAGGACTTATAAAAATCAGATCAAATCCCGCAGCACAGCTCAGGCCTGCGGACCACCATGGCACCCACTGACCTGCCCTCTAATGTATGGCACAGGCAGGCCATAGAAATCCGCTTGTCTCCACTCCATATAGCACAGCTGGAGAATGTCCCCTCCCTGTGCCACCTGCAGTAGCCTGGAGAGCTGGCCCTGGGGTCATGAAAGTAGGAGGGCTAATCCTCCCCCATCACTGGCTGTAGCACTTGGGAGACCAGGCCCTGCATCTCTCCTAGGCAACACGGTGGAGATGGTTATGACAATAAAAGCAAGGGTGAGCCAACTCTGACAGTTAAGAGCTGGAGAATTGGCCCAGCCCATCTCAGGCTGCAACACTTAGAAGAAAGGGCTTCCGAACCATACTGGGCAGCACAGTGGAGCTGGCTCCCTAGGCATGGGTGCGGGTGAGCTTGTCCAAGGGCATGAGAGCAGGATTGCTAACCCTGCCTCCAACGTAGCACTGGGTGGCGTAGCAGAGACTGCGCAGGAGAGCTTGCCCGGATGGTGTGGGTGGGATGACCAGCTCAGCTACCACCCACATCTAGGGCTCTGATTTGCTCCATCCCAGAATGTATATACAAGGCAACAAAACAGCTTGGATGACCAGGAGGAGTCCAGGTGAGGATTCAGTGTCGATGGTGTCACAGAGATCTCAGGGCCAGGGATCTCAGGCCAGACCAATGGCTCATTGCGATGAACATTTGTTGTTGGTGATGAACATTTGTTGTTGACGATGTGTAAACAGTAGAATGTGCCATGGGACACACTGTGACATACTACAGCTTCCTCAGTGACGTGTTTTCTAAGCTTCGTTTTGTTGTTGTATGTGCGTGCGTGCGTGCATGTGTGCAAATGTGTGAGTGTGTGTGTGTGTGTGTTATTTTGAGGAGCAGGTTGCAAGGGCAAAGAGCAGGTATGGGACACTGGGGAGATGAGCAGGACTCATGATGAGAGGTGCATGATGTGAACCTCACAGGGAATCAATACAAAGTTAAAAAAAAAAACTGGGACAAACAGTATCTGTATACTTAACATAAGCATCCTATTTCTCTGCCATTCTTTTCAGGTTCCAGTTGCCCAGGGTTTAAGTATTCTTCTGACACTACTCCAAATTGCATACTATGCCTGGAAGAATCAATAGCACGAATCAATGTCTTTATGTGGCATATTCTGCTTGGATTTTAAACATCAGCCTTGATAACAGCAGTAATGGCTTACCATACTGCATATTTAATGTTGCAGATTTAAATGGAGTAAAAAAACAATCATAGTAAACTTGAACCACCAACTCAAATGCATGGGGAAAACACAAGCTGAAGATAAGCTGTGTGATAAAGAAAACCATGCAATGTTACCTCAAACGCCATTACAAGTTATCTGTTCGATATGAAACTACATTCTTTTCAACACTGAGCCCAGAGGTTGTGCAAATGCACGGCTCCATCTTCCACTATTGCATATCTGACTAAAGCAAACAACGAAAACAGCCAAAAATTGAGATGAAAAGGCAGTTTTGGAAAATGCAGGTCCAATTAGACAACCATCTCCTGATGAAGAAATCAGAGACTCTCATTGTTCAACAAGGCCCACATTACTCTCTGGCTTCTGCAAGCGACTCTGAAATTATAAACTTGGCTGTGGCTTCAGGTTGGACTTATTCAAATTATCAAGGCTTCCAATAACAAACTACACCTAGACTTTCTAAATAATATTCAAATTGCAGGAAAGACTTCAAAATAAGGGGAGACAAAAAGAAAACCCAGAGCCAGGTGTTTCTCATTTCATTCTAACCTACTTCCACCAGAGTTCAAAGATGTTCATATTCAATTTCTATTTAAATTTAACCTCATAATCCTCTGTAGCTATTACCAACTGAATCCACAGTGAAATACACAGATCAAATTAGCACGGAGTTCTCACATGGTATAACATATGTCCAGTTTTTCTACATACTGACTGCTTATTTTTCTTCCCACTCTATTATTTATAGTGTGACTTTTTTTTAAATGTCAATGATACTTACTGATATAGTGGTTAGCACTAAAATGTACATAAGATACATAGTAAAACTTACATACTAGAAAAATCGTAACAGGGAAAATCAAGGAAAAAGACATTGAAACCATGCTGATCTCTCACAAATGTATGAGTTTGGAATTAAATAACAGGCAGTATTGTATGTCCAACTTCATCATATTTATCTTGCATTTGAAACTATTGTATTAAGTGATTATGAATAATATCTGATGAAACTACAGGGAAAATTCTATAACAAATGGTTCACAGCCTCAAATCTAGTTAAAACTGAGTAGTCTCATGAGAGTCTTTTATTTCTTCATGAGAAAAGCTAGAAATAACTGTAAAGGGCCATCTGTGAACTAGTTACTACAGCAAACATTTAACAGATAATGTTATTATATATTTACCAGGAGGAAAAATTGGGCCTTAGCAAGAAAGAGTCCAATAAGATAGATAATGAAGGGAAATCTAAAATTTTATCCTTGGTCTCTTTCCTGAATATTTTTCCCCATGTAATAACTCTTAATATTGGCATGTTGAGAATTTCTCTTGAAATGGCTATTTATTCTAAGAAAATTAGTTATTTGCATTACTAAGAACAACATGTCTAGAAAATAATCTACTTCTTAAATAGTTAGAAAGGAGTAAAATTAGTTATCCAAATGTGTCATACATTTTGCCTGAGACACTAAATATCAAAATAATTAGTTGGAAGTACTAAACTCATTTGGTTTTCATCAAGAAGTGAATAATTTTAGAACATTTGCCTTTTCATCCCTTAGCCAGGACAAAGATAAAGAAGGCGTAGTTAAGGATAACACGTAGAAACCCCAGTGTGAGGAAGTCCAAAGCCATGCAGCATCTTTCCTTATGGAAGCTTTGGCATACATTCAAATGGTTTCAGGAACACACTTCCACCGAGGGACACCTAGTTCCCTCGCCTTTGAGATATTGAGCTTAGATTCATCTGGCCTTGATTACAGTTCTAATTCAAAACCTCTGAACAAATGCCGGAGAGATGGTTCAAGGGTTAAGAGCATTGATGCTCTCGTTGAGGACCTGAGCTCTGTTCCCAGCAACCATGATGGATAGCTTATAACTGCCCCTAACTCCAGCTCCAAGGTGATGCAACTATGACGGCTGAGGGAGCCCGTACCCACACATAATAAAATAATATAAATATTCATAAAAATGTCCTAACAAGAATAGAAAGCAGAAGCTAAGAAGTCGGTTTTCTTTCAGTCCTGATTCTCAGCTTCCTTTCATCAATATTGACTTCCTCTCTTTCTCCTTCCCTATGTGAGCTCTTGTTAGTACTTAAGAGAAAACGCTAGGGCAAGGCAGAGCTGACACTGCTGTTTGGAAGTTATATTTCTTTAAGCACATAGTACAATTCAGTGCTCACCAAAGGCTTTTCAGTATTTATCAACTAGTATTTATTAATATCTCATAGTAAGTCAAATATTAAAACACAATATTTGATATTATGAGCATGAAAGATTACTAGCAATAGATATTTTATCATCACTTAAAAGAATACATGGACAAACACACATATGTAGTGGGAAGTAATAATCCTAATCAATATTTTCTGTTAGAACATAGTTTGAATGTGATTATTATTTACACTTATAAGTGAAAATTATATAGTTGATGAAAAAGCATTTGGCAGAAAAGAAGTATGTAGAAATGTTATTATGTTTACTCCATTAGAGAGAAAGAATATGGTATGAGAGATATTTATATATAAAATATAACTATGAAAACAGGATAGCCAGCATAACCTATTTCAAACATCTATAGCTCTTTGTTCTGTATTCATCCAAATCCTTCTCTACTAGCTGTAGTGAAATTCATAATTTACTACAAACCATGATTAACCTCGTCCTTATACCTTCCAACCAATCACAACCTTCAATGTGCCAACGGTTTTCTCCCTCTCCCTACCCTGCCAATTCGAATAGCTAATGTTAGGTTGAGTTTTCCTTTCGTCTTTTTGATTGCCTCCCCGGGTACACCCATGACGAGTACACATACCCATATGTACTCTGAACTCTTCATAGTGCATTTCATGTAGAGCACAGTGCTGATCACATGAAAACACTCAGGTATGGCAAGTGGCTTAATCAGGATGCCAAACGTCTTCCTCACCTGTCACGGAATGCATGAATCTTTTGTGGTGCTCATATTTAAAATAGCCAAGTATTTGTAGACTCAGCGGTATAGCACTCACTTTGAGACAAAGGCAACATCATAGCTATGTTAACCCCTAAACTGCCATATTCAATCCTTACTATCTTCCAATATGTATGCCATCTCCAAAGGTAGTGACATCAGCAGCAGCAGCATGATTGTTTCTGACTAGCATATCATGGCCATCTCATCTTCTAACACTCCCATGTAGACACACACAGAAACAGACCCAGACTCTGTGTATTCTCTGAAAAGAGTTATTCCAACAGGGTATGGCCATATTAAGATAACCAGGACTGTCAGGTTATTAAACTTGCTGGCCAGAGATGAGTCATCTTGGACTTTTTAACTTGATGGCGAAAACAGTGACTCAACAAAGGAAAGCTGAGAGTGAGTTGGGTAAAATCAGTGCGTAAGGTTCTAAGAGGAAGCTGACCAAGACAAGAGAACAGCTTCATCAATGCAAGTAAAGAGAGTCCGGATATAGCCAGAGAGTAAGCCAACTGACACTCACTACTGCTCACTTATCTACCTAGCGGATTGCAACTTCAATCGTAGGCTTTGAAGGATCCATTACATCATGGCAGAAAGTCCCCAGTACTGGGTATTGGTGTGCCTCAGATACAATTTTCTCAGGTCTGTCCTTTTAAGGGACAATCAAGCAATGGAAGTTTTACCCAAACCCAGTCTGCTCTGTCACTACTAACCACATCCAAGAAGACAAGATCATGTAACTTCAAGTCACAGCCTGGCTTTAAGAAACAGTGGAAAGAAAATGAGTTACACACTATCAATTTACCTCCAGCTTCTTGGTCCGACTCGGATTTTATGAGAGAGGTGTCTGTTTTGAGTACACTAATCCTTTGGTAAGTTGACTCGTCTGCATAGCTACCCAGGCCCCGGCTTATTCTTCAATGCAGAATGAACAGGTCTGGAAACAATTTACCGAAGCCACACAAAAATGTAAGTTTCGCGTGTATAAAGGAAGTACAAGTAAAGTAATGCTAATATCCCACCAGTTCCTGTCTGTGATCCACTGTGGATCAGGAGAAAGACATGGGAAAGCAAAAAGTTAAATATTTACATACATATTGAAGACCCTGCTAACCGCCATACAGCCCTATTTTTCCAATGGAAGTGAAAAAGAAAAAAAAATCATGCTTCGGTATAATTTTGTATAAAGGTAACTGTTTCAGATACAAAATGAATTGGTCTTAAGTTTTATGTTGGCAATTAAGAATTCTCACTGGGCAATGGTGGCGCACACCTTTAATCCCAGCACTTGGGAGGCAGAAACAGGCGGATTTCTGAGTTTGAGGCCAGCCTGGTCGACAGAGTGAGTTCCAGGACAGCCAGGGCTACACAGAGAAACCCTGTCTCAAAAAACCAGAATAAATAAATAAATAAATAAAATTTTAAAAAATTCTCCATGACTAAGGAAAGTCAGTAATAATGAGAGACAAAGTAATAAGAGGACTTTGGAGATGAGCGCATTGTATACCTACCTACACCTTGAGTCCAATGTCTGTGAGGGAAGACAGAGTTAACCACCCCACGACTCACAGTGACCAGTCTATACGTTATAGAGATCTGCCCCTGGCACATATGTGGGAAACATTTTGGTTTATTATTATAATTACCATGAATCTTAACTTCAAATTCTTCCACAACTTTAGGTAATTTAAACTGACTTATATGATATGATTTTACTGAAGCACCATTACATTTAGCCAAATATAAAAGGGATATAAATTGATTATGCTAGCTTTAATATTTAAAGCTCAATACTCCTCTCCCATTGTGTCTGCTTAAAGATTCCATGGTGGTTTTCCACTTACATAAACACAATTTCTAAAACTTAAGTATTCTCTCTAAGGTGTTTAAAAAGCTTCCAAACATCCAAGAATGTACTTAAGCAGTTTAATTACCCCCCTATGTCAAATAAATGAGGGTTTTTTTGACAATGCTAAGTGAAATATGAGTCATTCTGAAATGAGAAGTCCCATGTAGTTTCAGAAAGATACCAAATGGAATACCTCTAAAATAATATGATTTTATCTCAGGCCTACATTTTTCTTTTTAAAAAAAAAATCACAATTTTAGAGAAGCAACAGCATTTTTTAATAAGATTTTAAGTTACAGAATACAAATACATTTACTATAAAACATGTAACAGGCCACCTACGTAAAGATATGCTTTTCAGTAGGGAACAAAATTGAGTATACTGTTAAAGTTGTTAAACAGTTTTTATGTTCACATGAGTGAGGGGCAAAGAGTTGTAGGCATCTAGGAACTTACGAACTTACATCAAAAAGACACATAAAGTTTACAGAGTGATGGCCTGTAAGGCCAGTAGCCAGACAAACATAAAGACACTGCTTTATAATTTAAATTTAAGCAAAAGTTACTTCTTACAGCACCTCCACACACACAAAAAAAGAGAGGGAAAAATAAAAATAAAGCAGAACTTTATAAACCTTTCATAGAAAAAGATGCTCTTGGTCATCATCAAAAATGTCTTGGAATATTTTGCTGTGAACAGGTTTCGCCTTGCCAAAACAAAAACAAACAAACAAACAAACAAAAAACCAGCAGTTACCCTGACTCTCCTCTATATCATGGAAAGATACTCCAGCCCTTACCAGTGGGCAAATACATTAAAAACAAATCAATTAAAAAATAATTTTCAGACAAAAAAAAAAAGTAAAATTTTAAAGAGAGAAAAAAATCACAGAGTAGCCCAATTGGAGTTGAAAAACCACAGAGCAGCCTGAGCAAATCAAATATAAACTCCTCTTCTTGCCCATTTTTCCATCCTTCCTACTTATTTTAAGAAAGCCACTCCCTTAATTTCAAGAATTAAGATTGTACAGCTTTGAAAACAACAACAACAACAACAACAACAACAAAACATCAAAAGTTCTAAGGGAATCAATGATTGTTTTCTTTTTCTCAATTATTTACTTATTTATTTATTCATTTTCCATCCCACCCTCCACCATGTTACCTCCTCCTCTCTCCTCAAAGAAGGGGAGACTCCCCCCATGGGACATCTGGTCCCTGTAGGACTCAGCAATTCTCTCCCATTGCGGCTAATAACTATGACTCTTTATCTGTGCAATGCCCATTTCTGACCACTCCAAATTATATACTAACAGGTATCCAATTTTGCAATTACTATACAAGGTAGTAATCACTCTCTAATGTGCATAATCAAATGATGTCATATAGGTTCAAGTGCACCATCAGGTTCTCCCAAAAGCCCCGACAACCTCAGCTCCGAGAGTTAAACTCATAGCACAGTCATCTGTCAAACACACCTGAGAGTTTTTCTGTGCCAGGAAGTGTTGAAGATTATTGTTCCTATAGAACTGACATATATCCCACATCGGGAATTCATCAAGAGTCAAGTATATACTACATATTACTCATATGAGCCCATACCTATTTGTATGCACCTGCATACTTGTTCTAAGTCATTTATTGATAAAATACCAGACGACTAATTATGCTCCTTCTCTTCCCTAGGACCAGAGCATCTGTCTACAGAATTCGAGTTTATCATCAGATAGAAGATACTTACACTGAATCAAAGAACATGTTGTGAGTGGTGTGGGTCTTGCTCTTCTAAAGCAACCCTAACCTTTGCGAAAATCAAGAGACTGTGTGGGTGTGTGGCTAGGAGCAGGGTGGGGGAGGACTACGCTTTCAGAAGCCCTTACTCCTCTTTCTTGCTGGTCTCCAGCTCCCAACACAAGGGGCCTGAGAACTGCCCAGTCTGTAGCTCCTCTGTCCCTCCCCACCTGGATTACCCGCACCACCTCAGCACAGATCATGAGCTGATTTCCCACTTTCTCTGAGGTACACAAAACCATCTTCAAACTTAGGCCCTGGACTTACATTCAGGAGTCAGTGTCAACCTGCTCTAACTGGCTAAGACTTTCACTATCAGCAGTTCTATGTCCCACAACACATGCAGTAGCAAACAGAGATGACTGAAGGCAGATGAGAAACTAACATTTAAACTTTGTTAATTCTGTCAGTGAACTAACACCCCCCCAAAAAAATTATAATTATATATAACATTATTTTCATACATATAATTTAGCCTTTATGTATTTTGTATATATTTTAATATGTATGCTTCTATAGTCGCATCTTATAAAACATTATGTATGAAATGGTACTAGAGAAATGGTACTTTAGAAATTAAAACTTGGCATTAAAGGACACATACCAAATTATGAAATACACAGTCAGCATCATACAAAGTGACAAAGTAATATCTAAACAAGGCTATAAAATAATTTGAATTAAATATTAATCAGATGTACAATTATACCTAATCAATTTCATGCTTTGCCATTTTAAAGGACAAGAGTAAACTGAAGTATAAATTATTTATAAGAAAAATAATCTATAATAACATTGAGCTAATTATCTCAGTAATTGCAGAGATTCGGGGCAAGGTTAGAGGGACGTGGATTCACTGTTCATATTTTCTGCTACCAAAATTTCATGAATAAATCATATGATCCAACCCAATTTTCCAATACCTAAAGAATGTTTGCATCTGGCATTCTAAAAACTCCCCAAACCAAAAAGGAACTGAAAATGAATCTGTACAAGGTATATAAAAGTACTTCCTCATGTGTGTATGTTTGTGTGTGTATGCATGTTTATGTGCCTGTGTGTGAGTGTGTGTGTGTCTTTACTGTCCACCATTAAATACTTTTACAACTAGAACTGCCTCAGCCAAATTAACTTTCTTTCCTCTGTTAAGTAATGCTAAGTATACTCGCTTAGACAATTGTTATCATGAAGCACAACAGAGCTAGTCAGTGAAGCAGGCACCAATGCCAATATTATGTCTTATTTAAGAAAAAGAAGAATGTGCTAAAATGAATAAATATTTTAATTTGTAACATTTAATTAAATGTTTAACATATTTTTAAATGAATTATAGGGCTCAAATGTATTAAACTCTTTTAACGGCCTTTAAGTTTTAATTTTAGTCTGTTAACTAAAATTTAAATAGAACATGTTATTAAATTAAGTACTGAGAAACCTTCATACTTCAGATATATTTTTTTAAGGATTTATTCATTTTATATATATGCGTGCTCTATCTGCATGTATTCCTGTGTACCAGAACAGAATACCAAATCTCGTTACAGATGAGCTCAACCATGTGTTTGCAGGGAATTGAATTCAGGACCTCCGGAACAACAACCAGGACTCTTAGCTGCTGAGCCATCTCTCCAGCCCTCATACTTCAGGTTTAAACTATGAACATTAAGGAATATTTTCTCACTTACTTTAGTCAACAACTAAGGGAAACCATAATGATCAGTTATTTATATAAGTACATATAAATTTATATATCTTTTTAAATATTCATATGGTATAATTTAGTGTAAGTTCACAAAGTTTCATTCTATTTAAGATCACATGGAATTTTATAATCTGAAGTAAGTATGGGATTATTTCATTAAATAGTTAATACTCACTAATAGTTAATAGACTCACTCACTTAATGTTCCCCATAGGTATGATTCTTAAGTGCTGGTCTTTTGCTGCTGATACTGTTGTGGGGGAATTGTGGAAATCACAGCAGGAGAGGTAGGATGGGTGGGTCTTGGGGGCCTATTATCCCTATGTTCTCCCTTCCTCACCTGGAGTAAAGTGACTTTAGTTGCTCCCCATGAATTCTCTACTCTGATAAACTGAATCTTCAAGAAAATATGAGCCAAAAAATTAACAATTTCTGCCTGGTTACTGTCAAAATTTGATTCATAAATTTAAGAAAGTAATTAAAACAGATGGAGTTTTCTCCAGATAATCTCCTCTTTTAAGTTGAAAGTACTACAAGCTGAAATGTGTTCAATATACTTGACCTATCTAACATGATAAGTTTATCAATATAAGTACGACAATATGGTTGCATAAGTAGGGAAAATTGCATTGAACCATCAGAAGTTAAACACTGCTTGCACTCTGAAGGTCTTTGGAAATACTTGGAGCAGGCATGATGGCATACGTCAGGAATCCCCAGTACTTGAGAGGCTGAGTCTTAATGCATACAAGTCTGAGACAGCAAAGCAAGACACTCACTAAACAAAAACACGAAGGGAAGTCTAGCAGAGTTGTACAACCACAAACATGGCCTCTAATTAGAGTTTATTATAGAATATCTCTAGAGAGTGAGAGACATAAGGCAGAGCCCATGCAGAAACTTGGGTAACTCTTGTACAATTTCTCCTTTTCTTTGAGAAACAAATATGTAAATTTTATCTGAGCTCCTTACAGCACAAACTCCACACTGCCTCTCTTTGTTGGTTGGGAGGGATCATTTTATAAAACCTTTACTGAAAACGACTCAGTAACAATACATCCATTGTGTCTACACTAAGACCTACAAGCTACACATACATTAAACAGTAATTACAGACAAGTAAAGTCTTAACCACAATAATAAGTGTTACATACTGTGAAAAAGCAATACCGGGCTGTGCCAGGAAGGTTAACCTTGACATGGGGGCAGAAATGGAGATTTGCAGAAAAGGAACTCTGAAGGAAGCCATGGCTCAGCTCTGAAGCAATGAATAGTTTCTTCCAGATCAAAGGGATGGGGGTGAGTTTTAAGCCAACACACCAAGATTACACAGATCCTTGCAAATCCTGTTAAGGAATTTAAACTTTAAAAGAAGTGAGAGCCCCTGAATGAACAATCTAGAAGCACAGATGAGTTTTTATCTATAAAAGACTATTGCAGACATTCCAATGAGAAGTGACAATGATGGTAACCAGAAAGGTATCAAAGACAATGGAGTCAAGTAGAGAGAGTCTAACGCTACTTAGGAAAAATATCAATCAATATACATTCACAAACAGACAAAGGGAGATGAAAACTGAAGGTAAGAATCAATCTTGGCTTTCTGGATTTGAGTGCTGACTGGCTGGTGATCTATCTCCAAAGTTTGAATACTATAGAAGAAAGAGATAAATGAAATAATAGTTATCAGGACTGTGACCTGGAGGTGCCACCAGACCATGAGTCAAAGAACATGGTAGAAAGTAAAGACAATCCGAATACCTGAATAAAAGAGGTCAGTCTTGTCTTCTAAGGTAATTAATTCACAGAGCAAAGGACAGAAGATTTCCGACAATAAATCCTCAAGAAACGTGGTCATTTTATCTACAGACCACAAAACCAGCCAGCCAGATAAATATTAAGGCATGAGACCCACTGTACTTTCTCTGAATGGCCATCTTCAAATCTTAACTGGTTAAGTTGACTAACTTAGGTTATATGCAGGAAGGAGCGCTCTGGATAAAGTCAACACATTGGAGACAGGAGTTTTTTTTTTTCACAAATAAGGTCAAGAAAGACTCACAAGAAGTAAATTATGCCAACTATAAAACACAAAGATAGAAAGTAGAAGTCAAGGCTAGAAGACGCCCATCAAATTGACAGTGACGAGCTAACACCGTCTTATAAATGCCCATGTTGGGATCTTGAATAAGATCAATATGCTCTTCAAGATAACTAAAAGACAAGGAAAGATAACTGTTGGCAATGTTCCTGCCACACAAGCATGAGGACCTGAATTGGGTCACTACTGGCTACATACAACACAAGATATATTGGTGCACTTCTAAACCTAGCACTAGTTAGGTAGGAACTCGTAGATCTGTGCAATGTGCTAAACGCTAGCCTAAGTAAATCTGTGAGCTACTGGTCTCAATAAGAAACCCTATTTCCCACATGCTTTTAATCATAGCACTTTGGAAGCAGATGCAGGTGAATCTCTGAGTTTGAGGCCAGCCTGGTCTACAAAGTGAGTTCCAGGACAGTCACGGCTATATAGCAAAATCCTGTCTAGAAAACTAAAAAACGAGGGGAGAACCTTATCTCAAAAGTAGAAAAAAAAACCCAAATACAACCAGGATGAACAACTCCTAAAGAGTACCGTGCAAAGTTGACTACTAGCCTGCACAAGTACATACAGATACATATATCTGGCATCTACACCTCTACATAGAGCACACACATGTATACACACACACACACATACACACTGCAGATGGAGCAAAGGGAACTTCCCAGAAGCACAGATGGAAACAGACCATTCTCAAGACAACTGAATGATGAAGAGTACCATATACACGAACTTGCATTACACAGATTCTTTCTTCCTCCTTCTGTTACCCAGAATATTCTCTGAGAAGACAAAAGTTGATAGATTATTTTGGAAGTCACACTGATTTAAATCCTCCATATGTGTTCGGTATCTGTGATGGCTAATCTTCATTGTCAACCTGACTGGATTTGAATCACTTAGGAATCAAACCTCTAGGCATTCCTTTGACATCGGTTACAAGATAGGTCAAAGTGAGATGGGAAGACATATTCTGGATGCAGGTAGTACCGCCTCTGGAGCTGGGGCCTCAGGCTGAATATAAACAGCAGAAAGAGGAAGGCAGATGAGTACCAGCATCCTCCGCCTCCTGCTCCATATGCTCTCGAACAGTGAGTCAAAGAAATTCTTTTCTTTCTTGACTTCTTTATATCACAAAAAGAAGGTAAGTAACTAACACAGTATTATCCATCAATACATGACTCTCAAATCTTTCCCAAAAGGATATGGTATTATTTAAACTTTGTTTATAAAACAACATTTGTCGACTTATCTAACACTCCAAAGAAATAATACAATGGAACATATGTTGAGTTGGAGCACAGAGAAATACTGGAATGTGAACCATGCCAGTAAAAACAGACTTATAAAACCAAAAACTATTTTGTCATTCGAGGTAAGACTGTATAAGTGAGGCTTATATATCATTTTACAAGTATTTGTCCAGATTTTAAATCCTGTTGTGTGTGAGAATCTCACAAGCCCTAGTGAAATATTAGAGATAGTATCCCTATCACATGCAGCCATATATAGCATTAGGATTCCTGAATTTGCCTTCTTTAAATGAAAAGGGATACTTTGGTAGCAGTGAAATTTCAGAAATCCACTTACTAATGTATACCTGGCATAGTAAATAGCAGATAGTATAATGGCTACTACTGATATCCATCGAGCACATTTCATCATCTTACATAATGCTTCTAAGTTACTCAGCTTCTATCACTATAAGGAACCTGAAGCACTATACCTAAAAGAAGGAATGTCTTACTTGGTTTTGATTCCAGAGGTTTACCTGTGTTGTGGCTTGGTTGTTTGAGCCCGTGGCAGTATAGTGCATTAGGGCAAGTGACCATGGTTCAGGAAGCTGCATACCTCAGAGTGGCCAGAAACAAAGAAAAGGAAACCAGCCTTGTAAGCCCACTATACCGGGGGTTCTAGTTCTCAACCTCTAAGTGGTGAGCCCCTGGGGCTCTTTCACAGGGGTCACATATCAGTTATCCTGCACATCAAATATTTACATTACAATTCATAACAGTAGCAGAATTAGTTATGAAGTAGCAACAAGATAATTTTATGTTTGGGAATCACCACAACATGAGGTGTATTAAAGACCTGTAGCATAGGAAGGTTGAGAACTGTATATTATACCAGGTCACTCATTGATCTAACAGCCTTCTACATGGCTCTACTTTCTTTCTTTTTCTTTTTTTTTTATTGGATATTTTATTTTATTTACATTTCAAATGTTATCCCCTTTCATGGTTTCCCCTCTGAAAACCCTCTATCCCATCCTCCCTGCCCCTGCTTCTAAGAGGGGGCTCACCCACCCACCCACCACTCCCATCTCCCCATCCTGGCATTCCTCTACACTGGGGTATTGCAGGCTCTACATCCTTAGGAACCCATCTCGTGACAACAGTTGTGACCCGCCTGGAGCTCAAGCCTTCAACCCTTGTGTCTGTGGAAAAAATCCCAGATCTAATTTACAGCAGTTCCCCATCACTCTGTAAGGTAAGGAAAATTAGTACTTTGCAGAGGTTCAATAACTTCAGTTGGTTTGCAAAACTTTGTCAAGCAAGCATCTCTCAGGTTCTTGAAAACAAAAACTTGTTTTAGCATAATGACAAGATGAATTTCACCACCTCTGAAGAGTTTCCATAAAGCCTACAATGAGCACTAACTGCGAGGGTTTAATGAAACCATACAAGGGGCTGCAGAGACATGATACTTAAAAGCCCCAGCTCCTCTTGTAGAAGACCCAGGTTCCATTATAGCACCCATGGTGGCTTATAACCATCTGTAACTCCAGCTCCAGGGGACACAACACCCTCTTCAGAATGTCCAAGGACACCAGGCACACATGTGATACACAGATATACATTCAGGCAAAGCAGCCATACAAATAAAAGAAAATGAAAAATGATTTGAAAAATTAGGAAAAAAGAAAGTCTTCTTAACATAGGTCATAGAAATAAATGCCTTGTTGGTCATTAAAATGGAGGTGGCTTTAAGGATCACAAGGATGTGGTTTCAAGAGGATCCATTCATGCAAGACTGGAGAGACTTCAGCAGTAATGACAATTTGTAAAGGAGGAAAAGGAAGAGGGATTGGTTTTATTGTCCACTAGTGTAATATATTCAATTCACAGTCTCTGTGGTTCTCTGTGGGCTTGAAGTAAGAGAGAAAGACAGGAAAAGAACTGTCTAGAGGTTCCCAAGGCATAGGCCATGCAAACACACCACATCCCTGCCATGTTTTCATGACTGCTGTGTTTCATTTTTGTTTTCCTCAAAGGAAATGAGAGAAGGAACCTCACACAGTCCAAGAAACTCTTCATAAGCAAGGTTTAATAAAGCTATAAGCTGCAGTACCCGTCTCTTGGAAAACCAAAATGTCACTTGGAAAAACAACAGCACTATTAAGCTAATATAATAAAAAAATTCACAAGATCCTTTTACCTCAAATGTGGGCTCTTAGTCCGGTTTTCTGGTGTCTGAATAGAAGAAGAATCTTACAACCATCTCAATAGTCTGAATAGACTGTAATATCACCCAGTAAGGACACACGGGTACTAAACAGGGACACCTTGAGACAGAATTCTTACCCTGTTTGGGAACGGGATTGTCTTTTCCTATTTGCTTCTTAACTCCCTGGCTTTTATTTTAAAATTCTTGCCAAGGTTGACTAGATAAGATTTAAAATGTTCTCACTCAGGAATCCTTAATATCTTGATCATAAACCTTTATTTCTCCTGACAAGTGTAAAATGTCATGTGCACTATTAAAGCTTCAATTTCAAGCTAGGTTAAACACGACACAACTCAAAATGTAACAAATGCTACCGTTTCTCTCCTTTAGAGACTAAGGAGCTGAATTAGAAACTGCTTTATTTTACTTAACAACTTATACATCAGAACTACTCTATTAAAAATTAGGGTCCACTTAATGATGATCTTGAAACACTGGAGCTGCCACATTTTTTAAAAAGCTCCTCTCTGTAATCAGGATGAAAATGAATGAACGATGTAGGCAATATCCCAGGATTTAAGCAAATTAAGTAATAACTTCTTGTTAACACAGTGCATAAAAGTAGTATTAATGGTGCTGGCTGGGTAATCTTTTATTCTGTGCCTCTTTTTACTACAACAAATCATCTTTAGCCAAGTTAATCTAAGTTAGAGGGAGAGATTAAATGGCTTCCAAATGACTAGTATGTTTGCATTTTTATTAATACAACCTACTTTTATCAGAATTTTGATTTAAATAAATGAATGTAAAATAAACAGGAGAACCTAGTATTTCACTCTTGGATACATTAAGTAAATATTGACTGTCATGAACTTGAAAAATCTAACATTTTACAGATATTGCTTTCCTTGCTAAACATTAATAATAGAGGATGGACTAGCATAGTCTCTGTTTAACATTTCACTAGTTGTAATTTCCTCGTATGTATTTATAAATATTTTATATAGTAAACATTATTTGACCTTATTTATCCATGAAAATGTCTTTCTCTACTCTTCCCAGCCTCGTGGCCATTTGATCTGTACCCCCAGTCTTGAACCTTTTTAAGCTCCCCCTACGCCCCGTTGGTACTTGTACCATCCCCTATGCCCTGCTGGTACTTGCAGTGCCCTCTATACCCTGCTGGTATATGCAGCGCCCCCTAACACCCTGCTGGTATATGCAGCGCCCCCTAACGCCCTGCTGGTATATGCAGCGCCCCCTAACGCCCTGCTGGTACTTGCAGTGCCCTCTATACCCTGCTGGTATATGCAGCGCCCCCTAACGCCCTGCTGGTGCTTGCAGCATCCCCTATGCCCTTCTGTTACTTACAGTCCATTCTCTTGGTTGCTGGTTCTCTTGGTTCTCTCATTCTCCTTCTGCATCCCTACCTTGTAGGTCTACTTGCCTTCCTCTGCATCCTCCTTGAGCTTTTCTTTCCCTAGGTTGCTGTTTGTGCCTTTCATTTCCTATCTTTATATTCTCTTACCCACTGGACTCCACCTATCCACTTCCAATACTCACTACTCTAGATCAGGCAATTCGCCTGTCATGTACTAACTCTCAAAAGCCTATCGCACTGACAAGAGAATGTCCAGACTAAAAGACACATTTATCCCTGCGTCTCTTATATTATATCTCTTTTATATTATTAAAAGCATATATTTTTTTAAACTCCACTACACTGTGCTTACATTCCCAAAGGGGATTTGTGGCTCTAAGGAAGGACCAGAAATCCGAACATCAGTGAGAAATTCCAGTTTGATTTTTCTCAAATTTTGTTTAAATTTCAAAACAATGCCCTGGTCAAACTGATGTCAGTGCACACCAGAGTGTCGCTACCTTGATTGTGCATATGAGTCACTCAAAATAAGTGGTAAAACACAGGCCTGCCACACTTGGAATGAAACTCAGCATTTGGAAATCTTAACACTGGTCCATGACCCATATTTTGTGAAGGAGGATTCCATGTTCTGTTTGGAGTGTGTAAGCCTTCTCATGCCTGAATCTTCTCCTTCACTGTTATGCAGATTCAGTATTACCATCATACATGTTTCTAATATTTTTATACATACTGTATCTCCTAGATTTCTACTTACCTCTCAAAACTTATTTTAATTATGGTCATATTTTTCTTTCAGTTTTGTTTCATTTGCCACAAATCTAAGCTGAATAATATAAGAGATAGAGAACACTGCTGTGCTGATTTTCCTTACACTCCTCATTAAACCTGCTTTAGTAAAGCGATCTCCTTGATTATTATAGGAGTTTTAAATCCACATATATAGACAAATCATAAGACTATTATACAAAATAATCACTGACTTGCGGAAGGGAGAAGCTACAAGGTTGCTAAGTCCTATTTTACACGTATAAAGTATCCAGTAAAACCCCAAGAAACCCATTTTAGGGCATGGTCGGGTGTTACTGCATATCAGAGCATAAAAATAAATTCCTTGGATTTTTGTACTAAGAGTTAACTAAATTCCTTGACTGTTATATTCATAAAAAAACACTTAAATATTCTAGAACTTTAAATGAGAGAAAATTTCCCAGGAAAATAGTGTATTACAAAGACATTTCAGACAAATCGTATCGAGAGTTAGAGATACAGTTTTATTGAGAGGTAGAGAGTTGGATGTTGTACAGCACGTATGATCCCAAAGATACAATAATAATATCATTTATTTGAGACAATATTTACACATCTTTTTGATATGGTGCATTCTTTTTTGCTACAGATGTATATAAGACAGGTAGTGGATAAAATCAGTGTGCCAAGCACATCCATAATCTGAAACACAAATCTTTCCCTGTGCTGGGAGTTAGTAAGTCACTGTGTCTGATACCCTGCTGTGCTATACACACCCATTCATTTTCCCTGCCCAGTTTAATTTTGGTGATCTGTTTGTATGAATGACAATGGCCCCTCTTAGCTAATGTATCTGAATGTTTGGACTCTAGTTGGTGGAACTGTTTTGGGAAGGATTAGGAGGTGTGGCCTGGTTAAAGGAGATGTGTCATGGAGGTGGGCTTTGAGGTTTCAGAAGCCCATACCAGGCCCAGTCTCTTATCCTCCAAATCGAGATGCAAGTTCTCAGCTAGGGTTCCAGTGCCAGGCCTGCTTGCCAGCTGCTCTGCTCCCTGTCAAGATAGTTATGGCCCTGCCCTCTGAACCTGGAAGGGAGGCACCCAATCAAATGCTTTATTTTATATGCTTCCTTGGCCAGGCCATCTCTCCAAAGCAACTGAAAAGTAATTAAGCCAGGCTTCCTTTCTTTCTCTCTGGGTTGCCTTTTTCTCTCATCTTCCCCACTACCTAGTAACCACTGTCCTACTTCATTCTCCCATGAGATTAACTTTATTATCCTAACAAAGGACTGAGACCAAGGGTGCCTTTTGTGTCTTTGTGTGTCTATTTATTTCCCTGAACATGATGGCCTATATTGCTATCTAATTTTCTTAAAAGAACAAAATTTCATTCTTTTTCTGTGGCTGAACATTACAAACACATTACCACCTCTGCCTTATCCTTTAACTCACTGATGGACACTTCCATGGTTTAGATCTTCAGCACTTCCCACTGACTACGAAGCAACTTGTGGCAGAGGTTGGTAGAACCTTTAAGGTATGGGGCCCAGTGAAAGGAGGTTAGGTTATTGGGGTCTGATTCCCTTGAAGGTGACCTTGACCCTTTCTTTAGGTTTTCATTTACATCTGACACAAAGTAACTACTTATTCAATGCTCTCCATGTCTTCTCTAACCAGAGGCCCAACCTGAGAGAACCAAAGAAACTCATGACACTGTGAAATACATATAATAAATCTTCCCATCCTTTCATTTTATTATCTCAGAATGCTAACTGACACAGTTGGTACTATATAGTGACTACCATGATCAGTAATCCAGTCACAAGCAGCCCATGTTGTAGGTGCTTTCAATGAAGTCTTTGAGATCATACAAGGTTTGAAATAGACAAAAATCCTGGCTGAGGGGCATATGAAAAGTGAAGACCATTCCTTGAGGTGGTATTATGATCCTTCACCATTCTCATTACATAGGAAATGAGACATCTTAGAAACATGGTAGATTGCTTCATTAATTATAGGGCAGGAATGACAGTAGGTACTGAGGGCAAAATGGTAAATCTCTAGGCTGATGGAGTGTGCTCAATATGTGTTTTGAGTACAACAGGAGCATTCAGAGCCAGGGGTTAAACACAAGACCAGGAGAGGTATACGGAGTCAATGACTAATGGAATAAGAAACAAAATGTGATATTTCAGATAAAGAAACTGACTTAGACTGTGATGGCATACTAACTACTGGGAACCATAAGACTATCGACCTGCATTCCAAACGGCCAATGATACTTGCATAACCATAGACTTGATCCTGCTTTATAATTCCCAATAATTGCATCTCCCACAACCTTTCAGCTTCTATTTTGCCCTCTAAAATGAGAATCAAACCCTTCCTTTTCTCCTTAGTTCCTATCACCAACTTCAAACCACCAACCATTCTGCATGAAATACTAACAAGCAGCCTAGTCTACCTCTTCTAATCACCTTCTAACTCATTCTATACACATGGTATCCTCATGTACCATATGCGTGATGTTTAAACTGATAAATCAGAACAAGTCAGCTCCATCAATATCTAAGCATAGGAGACACTGTTCCACTGAACACAGAGCATCCCTTCCTGTGGCTGTGGTCTACATTTCATAGCCCTGACCACTGCCTATCAATCTTCCTTACTCATACAGCAATGTTAGAATTTATTATTTTCTCAAATGTGTCCAAGTTTATCATTTTCTCTTAGCCCTTCATTGTCATTTGAAATGATTTTTTGTTTGCTCTTAGTAATACCTTCACAAAATTCAGCTCTCAAGCTCTTCTTTACTTGGTGTGACACTTGTCACAGTTGAACAGAAAGCATTTATTTGTATGGCTACTTTACATCGCACTCGCTGGCCCTGGCCCCCTCCTCGTTACCTAGTCCTCCTGGCAAAGATTTAGGCAAGAATATTTTGTTGGTTTTCATTTGTTTTTTACTCACTAGGAAAGATCCAGAGCATTTATGAATGATTAAAGAAATATATTTAAGAAAAATTTTAGTAGCCTGTACTGTAGCTCTATGTCCACAATATTTTCACATTCCATTTACTTTTCAAATACATTATAAAAAGTTGCCTCTATGAAGTAACAAAGAGACAGAAGAACTTTATTTCACAATGACATCTGAGAATGCTACATTTTAATTTAACACATTACTATGTAGAACAACTTCAGTTGCCAAGGAACGGCAGCCTTAGTTAAATTATATTTTATTTGATTAAAATTAATTATACTAAGAAACTATGTTCATAGTAAATAAAGGTGTCCTGCAAGAAATGTTTTAAATGATATCAAGTCAGTCTAAATATGAACGAGTTTTAGCATTTAAATCATCAGTCAGGGACTTAAAAAAAGAGAGAGATGGCTATCCTATAAGTTTTGAGAGAAAACACGATCTACCTTTTGTCTTACTAGTTTTTAAAGACAGTGCTGTTAGTACAATGAGAGTCTACCAAGCATTTCTAATAAATAAGTAAATGTGGAATTGATTCTCTGGAAACCACAAGAGGCCGCGTATATTTTCAGCATGTACAACTATCATTCCATTTTTAAGAAAAGGAAGGGAGTGGTCGATGAGACTCAATGAGACTCATGATAGAGCTTGTCACCATCACCTAAGATGGCTGTATTGATTGGCTCTGCTCCAAGTCATGTGGGACTAACATGCATAGTGGGCAGCTTTCTAATATTCAATCCAGAAATCTACCTTGCCCACGTCATCTTTGGACATCTCCCACCTGCTCTAACACATTTAACCACGGTTGTAGCTGTGTAAGAAAGGACTGAGGGCTTTGGTTGTAGCTCAGTGGTAGTGTTAGTCAAAAAAGGGAATCTAAAGAATGAAAGATACAAGGAAATGGAATGATTATGACAGACTGCAGTCATAAATATGATCCTATAGAGAGTATCTGAGGATATGACCATTCTATACATAATGCAAGTGTGTTTGCTAAAATTGTAATTGCAGAAAAACCCTTGGAATAAAATTTCAAGATTAAGCAAAATTGTATTTATCCATTTCAAAAGTGAGATGGTTCATGGAATCAAGACTCCTGTTGCCACAGCTGACCACCTGAGCTATATACCCAGAGCCCCATAGCAGGAGAGGGCCAGCCCTATCAAGTGCTCACTGTGGTATGCCCATGTGCACACAAAATAAATAAGTAAAAAATGTACAAAGATATATATATATATATATATATTACTTTTAATTAACAAAAATTTAATATAGAATTTTAGAAGGTTTTTGGGTTGTTTGTTTGTTTACCTTAAGATTTTTTAAATCATCTTCTTTAACCTATGATTAGCAATGAAGACAACCTCTAACATACCCTGAGTCAAAGATATTTCTGGAAGTTATTGACATATGAAATGAAAACAATAGAGTTTTATAAGTCAAGAAGTCCACTATGTATTTGAGTACATAATGTGCTGCTTGAGAGTAGTCTTCACTCAAGAATAGACCATAACATGACAATTCACACTAGTTAAAATGAAATGCTTGGCAAACTCAGTCCTTTCCAACTGAAACAGCTATTAAAATGCACACTCAGCATAAGGGCATAATCACTGCCCTCTGACTATCTTTCTATCGCATGGTAACTCCTAAAGGCACAAAGCACAAAAATGTAAAAAATGTACACGTGTCTTGTTAGAAGCTTTCCAAGTTTGAATGGAAGGACCTGAGATTCTGTTTCCCTCCATCTGCTGTATGAACTGAATCAATATTCCTTCCTGATGATACAGAGACACCTCTCAATGAAAGGTTTGTAAGTCTTCACTTTATTTATTTATTTATTTATTTATTCATTCATTCATTTATTTGGTTTTTGGAGACAGGGTTTCTCTGTATAGCCCTGGCTGTCCTGGAACTAACTCCGTAGACCAGGCTGGCCTTGAACTCAGAAATCTGCCTGCCTCTGCCTCCCAAGTCGGTATAGCACATGCCTTTAATCACTGCACTTGGAAGGCACAGGCAGATGGATCCCTGAGTTCGAGGCCAGCTTGGTCTACAGAGTGAATTCCAGGACAGCCAGTGCTATAGTGAGACCTTGTCTCAAAATAAGCAAATAAAAATATAAGCAGCATTTTTTTTTTCCATTTCATTTCACCAGAACCATTTGAACTCCTAGGAGGAACATTTTCATCATCTATGAATATATTTTGCAAACGTATTATTCTATTAGCCAATGTTTATGTCTTTTCACATATAAGAAAACTTGCTTTTTCTTGCCTTCTCATTTTATTTAAATGAAGAAAATTAGATAATTGTGAGTCAACATTATTTTGTGAAGTATCATTTACTAATACTATCAAAAAATAATCAAGTATTAAGAGGAGTCGAAATGTGTCTTTGACATGCATTTTACCTCAAAGTCAGGTTTTTAGAAATGCAGTTAATAAAAAGACTATCTTTGATTAATTAATACAATGATTATTTTTGGAGCCATAGAGTACTCCTCTGGTTTTGCTGCTAAGATCGTGAGCAGCTGTCTGCCTAGTCCTAAGGGAATGTTTCTTCCTCAGGAGAAAACAGCTTAGATGGGAAGCCAATAACCATATGCCGACTGCTCCCTGCTTCGCAGATGACATTGAGAGCCATGTTCTACAATGAGAACCATAAGGGGCAAGGTTCAAAATAATTTTTCTTAAAAGTCAGTGTAATTATCCAAGATCAAAGCACTTCTTAAATATAACTTATATCAAAGATTACACTATCCACTGGTACTGGGAACAATATAAATTGGAGTATAGGAGAACAGATCAATAAGCACTTTCCTAAAACATATCTTAAACTCTACTTACTTGTTTAATTCATCACAAATTAGAGAACATGGCTGGCAAGAAGACCATCTTTGACAGCTGAGTTGAGTCTAAACTGAGACACACAGGAGTTTCCAATAAATTATAAAAACAATAATATCTTCAAGTGTATATGATCTGATTCAGATCTATCGGCTATATGTTATTCCTGCTCTTCAAAAAATAATAACTGAAAAACAATTTAGGAAAATACATCCAATACTAAAGGTTCCTTTCTTTTTCAAAGCCAAAGTTTCTAAACTTCCTGGTACGAATACTAGAAATAATCACTACTCAGCATTTCTGGTTACAACTTTCTGATCCTATAATTATATACAGTAAGTATAACTGCATCACAACTGAGCTTTATTTCATAAAGGGACATGCAATTCTTACTATAGGACAAGCATAAGCCTACAACTATCATTGCTCCTGCTTACCATTGTAATACAAATGACAATGAAACAAGAAATTCCTAAAACTAACCAACCAACCCATGCAATTTAGAGTTACAGTATCTCTAACAAAAATATCAGTCTGCAACAGACCAGAATATTATGATTTCTACATAGAAATGAAGACTTAATGTGCATGCTACATTTTTTTTAAGGTTAAAGGATTGACAAATATTAGAAACCAGGAATTCCAGTTGTTGTTACAGCTGTAAGACTTGGTTGAAACACAAGCAAAACACAGATAAAATGTTTTTAAAGGCATTACCAACAACCCCTCTGTGAGACCCACACTGCCTCAAGACACTTCTGTTAATGTTGTTACTGAGGCCACAGCATCACTGTGAAATTAGATGCAATCTAGGACTTCCTGTCTGAGCCTTAGGGAGTGAGGGTAAGAACAGTTCTTATTATACTCATGGCACCTAATCTAAGGAAACACGTAGAAACACAGAGAGCAACAGAATAATCCAGGAAAACAAAACAAAACAAACTTTAACAGTATTCCCAGGCTTTTTTGTAGCTAATATGGCTGACATCTGCCTTTACCATCAACAGAGTTGATCAATGATGGACTATACAAAAGGATTGATCTGGGCTTTAGAACATAATCAGGAAATGGGACATAAGTAATATTAACTGTAAAAAATAAATGAGTTAAACAGTATGATTTCTACATGTTGATTTGCAGGGTGCTAAAGACTTTTTTTTTCTAAATAATAGTTTCTAAATGTTCCAAACACACAAAAGCCTTTCTCTTTTAAAGTCTTTATTAAATTATTTTATTTATTTACATTGGAAAAGTTGTTCTCCTTCCTGTCCCTCCTCCCTGAGTTCTTTATCCCATCCACCTCCCCTACATCTAAGAAAGTCTTCCTCCACCTACCCACCCATTTCAACCTATCCCCCACCAGCATCTCTCTTCCCTGGAGCATCAAGTTTCCACATGATTAAGTGAATCCTCTCCCACTGAGGTCATGAAAGGCAGTCCTCTGCTACACATGTGCCTAGGGCCATGAACCAGTCCATGTATGTTTCTTGGCTTTTGGCTTAGTCTCTGGGAGCGCTGAGGGGTCCTTGTTAGTTAACACTGCTGTTCTTCCTATGGGGTTGAAGTCCCACTCAGCTCCTTCAATCCTTCCTCTAACTCTTCCATATTAGTCCCTGACCTCAGTCCAATGGTTGGCTCTTTCAGTCAGTTGCTTGTAGAGCCCCTAAGAAGAAAGCCATGCCAGACTCCTGTCTGCACACACAATATGGCCCCAGCAATAGTGTCAGGATCCGTCATGTATGCATGGGATGGATCCCTAGTTGAGCCAGCCACAGGGTGACCTTTCTTTCAGTCTCTGCTCCATTTTGTCCTGCATTTCCTTTAGACAGGAGATGCCCAAAATTTTGCTAGAGAACTTCTACAGCTGATAAACAACTTCAGCAAAGTGGCTGGATATAAAATTAACTCAAATGAATCTTCCTTTATGCTACATGGGCTGAGAAAGAAACCAGGGAAACAACACCCTTCACAAAGTCACAAATGAGTGAAAGATCTGTCTTCAAGTCTCTGAAGAAAGAAATCCAAGATGACCCCAGAAGACATTAAGAAGATCTCCCATGTTCATGGATTGGTAGGATTAACAGTAAAAATGGCCATCTTATTAAAAGCAATCTACAGATTCAATGCAATTCCCATCAAAATTCCAACTCAATTCTTTACAGAGATAGAAAGAGCAAGTCTCAACTTCATGTGGAAAAACAAAAACAAAAACAAAAACAAAAAAAACCCAGGATAGCAAAAACAATTCTCAACAATAAAAGAATTTCTGTAGTAATCACCATCCCTGACCTCAAGCTCTACTACAGAGCAATAGTGATAAAAAAAAACAAAAAACAAAAAACACAAAACTGCCTGGTATTGGGAGAGACAAGTAGGTAGATCAATGGAATAAAATTGAAGAGCCAGAAATAAATGTACACACATGTGGACACTTGATCTTTGACAATGAAGCGAAAACCATGTAGTGGAAAAAGAAAGCATCTTCAACAAATGGTGCTGGTCTAACTGACAGTATGCATGCGGCAAAAATTATCTTTAATGAGGACACATATAGCAAACTGCCATTAATACCTTACTAAACTTGAGAAGTATAAAATATTTATACATTTCTCTCTTTATTCTAAATATTCTTAGAACATTTTTTAAAAATTTCTATTACATTCAGTAAATTATAATATTCATTTTTATTTTGAGCACAAGGGTAAAATCTGTGAATTTTGCTTATGGAACTCTGAATTTGGTTTTGATTTCCATGAACATATTTACCGAAACTCTCGAGGTGATGGTATATCTAACTTAGATAGAAAACTTAATGGAAAACAAATATTATCTTTAAAATGCATGCACAGAAGCCAATCAAAAAACGAGGCTTTCTAAAAGCCAATTTATGCAGGGTGTCCTACCAACCAGAGTGAACCTGGATGTGTTTTGAAAAGGAAGCTCTAGCTGGGACAGGTTGATCAAATCAGGTATCTAATGACCTCCTAAATACAGAAATGAACAAAAATGGAGAGCAGAGGAGAATGCAGCAGGAAGCATGGATTGGCCTTGCTATTTCTCTTAGCGCATACTTCACTGCCTTTGGTTTTCCTTCTGCCATTCAGTGTTTCGTTTGGTTTTGGGTTTGTTTGTTTGTATATTTGTTTGTTTTGGGGCCTCGTTTTTTTTGTTTGGTTTGTTGGTTTTTCTTTAACACAATTACATCTTCTCTACTAGCTTTTCTGATCCTCTGCATTTATTTTTGGATTTTACCTACCTTAATATTACCTCAATAAAGAATAATTATTCTATAAAAAATATGATAAAAATTACAGAAGTACGAAGGATGATAACTGTCAAAACATGTAAACATGTTTATAAACAGGATGACATGTAAATGTTTTTATTATATTCTGTTTAAAGTCGAGTTTAAAACAAAACATTGTGATCAAAGCTTCCATGCCTCTTATGAATTTAGTTCTGAGACCTTCACTTTGAGTCAAGTTAATAAGAAAAGAATAATAAAGTTTATTGTTTATTAATGTAAACAAGTAACAGATTTCATGTAACCACTTTTAGAGTTTGAAATGGGTATATGGCAAGGTCTGTAACCCCAGCTTGGAGGAGGTTGAGGCAGGACACTTGAAAGCTGAAGGTCAGCATTCAGTACACAGCAAAACCGTGACTCAAAACAAAATGAAGAACAAGATATATTAATGTGAATGTCAAGTTCTGACATAGTGGTTATTTTTATATGATTTACTTATATTTTCTATTTTCCCTTAATGTCAGTTATGTTGGGCGATCTGTCATAATGTGAGTACCATAAACCTTAGTGTGGGATTGGTTCCAAACCATTTACTTTATTTGGAGCTGATTCTAAGTTAGCTCCAAAGGGAATGCTTTAGATACCTTCTGAATTGGGGGTAGGAAGTCAGAAAAGTCAGATTGAAATCTAACACAATGAAGATCTGTAGCACAAAGATAGCAATTTAATCATTCACCAAATCCCTCTTGGGATAATTTCAAAAGTGCTAGAAATAAGCAGGGAGTAAGTGAAGGCATCAGAATGCCATACACCTGCTTCTTCCCAAGCTCTGCTGCCTCTCAAGGTAGGAAGCATCCAAATAGAACGTCTGGCATGGCATGCTATTTTATTTACAAATTCTTACTCATTCAACACAGCTAGAACAAACAATGGAGGGTGTCTTAGGGTTTTACTGCTGTGAACAGACACCATGACCGAGGCAACTCTTATAAGGACAACATTTAACTGGGGCTGGCCTACAGGTTCAGAGATTCAGTCCATTATCATCAAGGTGGGAGCATGGCAGTGTCCAGGCGGGCATGGCACTGGAGGGGCTGAGTTTTACATATTCATCCAAAAGAAGCCACGAGCAGACTGGAGAAGGTGGGCTTCCAGGGAGCTAGAATCCCAATCCCAAGGTGGCTCACCTACTCCAAGTGGCTCACCTACAACAAGGCCACACCTCCAAAGAGTGCCACTCCCTTGGCTAGGCATACTCAAACCACCACACTCCATTCCCTGGCTCCGATAGGTTTATTCAAACGTGAGTCTACGGCTGCCATACCTAGCCAAAGCATAATAAAAAAAAAAAGTACATTTACTCCAACTTCGAAGTCCCTATAGTCTAGTCTCAAACTATGTCCAAAGTTCAAACTCACTTCTGAGACTCATTGCACAAAGGAGAATACAAGGGCCTCAGTTGAAAAGAAAAAAAAAAAAAAACTCAACAGAAAACCAGTCCTTTATCTCTGTGTAATGCAACTCATGCTGAATACCCATATAGGATGAGGAAAACTGACACAAGAGGCTTTAGCCACACAACTAGACTATCCTCTGGCAAAGCCTGTAACACGTGCATCATTTCTGAAGGCCGCTGCCAACACACATGATCCCAGCATGCAATTTCCCCTGGAAAACGCAGCTCACGTTACTTACTAGCTACCTCCAGCGATGCGTTGTGGCTCACAGCCTCTCCAAGGTAATTCCTTGCTACACAGATGTAGACCCCTTCGTCGGGCCTACTCTTCCGTCCGTGGACTATGCGTAAGAAAAATAAAGATCCACTTGGCAGCAGCATCCGGTGTGAGCGAGGGTCATCTTTGTCCGTCTCCACTCTTTCCCCGCCTTTGTACCATTCTATAGTCGGGGTGGGGCGGCCTTCGGCTTTACAGTTCAGAGTGGCAGGTTCTCCTTTGGAGACGATCAGGTCTGAAGGGTGCTCAACAATGCGCGGTGGAAAATCTTCCTGACGAAGACGGGAGCCTGCAGAAGAGCGGAACAAGCATTTGATATTTCCTCTGAAAACGGTTAAAGGTCTCACTTCAGAAGCCCAGATTTAATGCTATTTAAATATTGCCTGGAATGGAGATGTCCTTCCTAACCTTGGTTTTAAATACTCTCAGAGTCCACCTTGTCCACGGATGACATTTCTAAATGCTTTTTGACTCTGAACTTACAAAGTTCTCTTGCTTAACTCTGCCAGTACAAGTGCTGTATGCTGAGCCTTGCAGAAACCATGGCAATGTCTTTTAAAACCTGGAAGGGTATGTATGATGTCCAGTCGCAGTTGCCAACTGGATATAATCAAGACTTACCCAAGAAGGGAGGCTCAGTACTGAACTGTACATTAAGTTGGCCCATTGGGCAGATTTGTGGGGAGTTTATCTTGATTACATGAATGAGGTGGGAAGAGCTGCCCATTGCTGGTGGCACTGCTTCCTGGATCTGAGATTTTAGATTCTGTAAGAATGGGAAATATTGCAATTTGATGCCCCGCTCTTTTCGGAAGAGAAATGGAAGAGGAGTGGATGGATCTTGTGTGGAGGTGTTGCAAACAGGAGGAGAGCAGGGAGTGAAAACTGTGTTTAGAATGTAATATATGAGAGAAGAGTTTTTAAAAAGAGAGAACAGGAAAAGTGAGCTGAAGACAGTATATATATATACATTAGCCCATGGCTTTCTGTTATCGTCTATGGATGTGACATGACTACCCTGCTGCAACTTCCTGTATGCTTTCTTCTCGGCCTTGATGGACTATAACCTGGAACTGTGAGGTAAATAAAGCCCTTTGTCCCTTTGTCATTACTGTTTGTTACAGCAATGAGAAAAGAAAGCTAAAGCATTGCCTGTCTTTACAGAAGAGAAACACCTGCTAAAGAGGTCCTTGAATATTGCTGGCAATGGCATGCATTCCCAGAATCCCCCCTTTAACCAGCACAATGACTGTCCAATAAATGTTTTCTGTATACCAGAGCACATTTATTCTATCCAAATAAAAAGAACTCTTTTTGAGGGGTGTCATTTTCTTTTAAATCAATATACAAAGTATTATATAGTGTCATAACTTTTTTAAAAGTAAAGGGTGAGTTGTTTTAAAAGATTGATTTTTACTTTATGCAGAGGAGTGTTCGCAAGCATGCATGTATGTGCACCATGTGTGTGCCCGTGCCTCGTGCTCACAGTGGCCAGAAGAAGGAAGTAGATCTCCTGGAAGAAGAGTGACAGACGGTTGTGAACTGCCATGTGGGTGCTAAGAACCAAACCCATGTCCTCTGCTAGAGCAGCAAGTGCTCTGAACATCTCTCCAGCCACAAAAAGTACGCTTCCGCTATAAAAAGAACACTTACTATAGACTCAGAATGTATCAAATTATAAAGGACTATATACATCTGTGTATATATACATATATGTGTATATATGTATTTTCAAGGGAAATTTAAAAGAATATTGAGTTTAAATACTAGCAAAGGAAAAGAGAGATTACTGGGTGTATGCTGCCTTATGGGCTTCAGAGACCATTTTATCACGGTAGTTTTTAAATGTATATATCATTTAAATACACCCTGTGGTTATTCTTTATTTATCTGCAATAAAATTAAACATCAAAAACAGGGACCGTGTTTGTGGTTGTATAAAGGAGAATGTAGGCTCTGGTGCTTGGTCCCCAGCTGGTGATGCTGTGTGGAGAGGTTTCCAGAGCACCATAAGGAAATATGTCACTGGAGATTCCATGCCCTTGGCTGTTTTTCATATGCTCTATCTTCTTCAAGCTTGCCAATTAAAGATATGGTCTGCATGCCCCTGTCACCCGGCATGCAGTTTGCTGCTGTGGCATCCTCACCATGATGGACCCCATCTTTACACCCCTACCATCCTAACCCAGCTGTTACTCCCTTCTACAGAGCTTCAGGAAAGCCCCTTTCTTAGTCCACTGAGATGTAGTCAGAAGGCTTTGAACTCATTTGCTCTCGAGACCATTTTTTTCCCCAGCCCGGCACTCTACTCAGCTTGCTCACGCCTTCCTCTCCATTCTGTTAGCTCCACAACCACACTGTGTTTCCTTCTGCCCCAGCAAATGCCTGCCACAGACATGGCTTCCAGATAAGCCACACTCCTCAATGCCCAGGCTTCTTTCAGGTCGCTACTCTCCCAAGCTTTTCCCACCAAGTTAAGTTCCCTTCTGTAAACCTAAACAGCACTTTATAAACATCCTCACTAAGAGTCATCAGAGTCATCAGTGGATTCTATTTATCTAATAGGCCCGCCCAATGTTTTGCTCCCTCTGACACGTATGTGAGGCCTGCGGGCTTTCTCAGCAACTCAACAGATGTCCGCTGCTGAGGGCAAACTTCTGAGCATGCTACAGTATTCCACAAACGTGAGGAGAAACGTTGAGAAAAATGAAATGGCTACAAGGAAAGATCTAACTGAGGAGAGGCAGCTGAAGGAATCACAGACTCTGGATTGGGGTACAGTAACAGACATCTGACCCCAGCACTTGGAGGCAGGAGGGCCGATGGTTCAAGTTCCTTCTTGGCTATCTTGTTAGTTTGAGGCCAAAGTGGACTACAGTAAACCTCATTTCCAAACAAACAAACAAACAAACCAACCAACCATGCAGGAACTGTTTAGGAAAAGTATAAGGCTTTGCCTTATAAAATAATCAGTGTGAACTGTATTCTGCCATAGTAGACTCTATATGGCATATGACGCTGACTTGTATGTACGTTATTGACAAGTACTATAATGCAGAGTCTTTCCTAGGGAAACAACTACATGAAAAATTAACAATCTCAGTGACTAAGAGTTTCATAACCTGAGGCTGAGGAGATGGCTTGGTTCATAAAGAGCTTACAGTGTAAGCATGAATGTCTGAGCTTGCATCCACAGCACACAGGTAAGATCCAGGCATAGGGGACACATATCCAGAATGGGGTACAGCATAGCAGTCAGACAGACGGAGAAAGGGCTTTATCGGTCAGCCCGTCTACCCAACATGCTAAAACCTGGAAGAGTGGTATGGGAAAGTAGGCAACATAAGCTTCTGGCTTTCCCAGGCACAGGCATGGGAACTTGCATTTGCACGTACACAGAGACCTGGTGGGGTCGACAGAGGCAGAGGCAGACAGAGACAGATGGAGAGAGAAGAGCTCCAACATCAGATCAGAGAATCAGCATTAGTTTAGAACATGGTACCCAGCATGCTATACATTCTTTAAATGGTGGCAGACACGAAAAGGGGGGAGAAATAAGCCAACAAGATGAAAGGAAAGAATTTAGAAACCCTCCCAATTCTTCCAAGGGCTCTACTAAAGAAAATGGAATCCAGGTTGGCTTTCAGGTTACTGGTAATTAGCCGTGCTGTGGACCTTAGCGTATCATTAGGCTTTAGAATGGCTGTAATTATGACAGACAGAAACTGATGATAATCTGCTAATGGGGGTGGTGCACACTTAACGAGATTTTAAATTATGAAAGTCCACTTGAGATAGGAAATAAGGTTGCAAAGGCAGCTAGGAGAACATAAAGGAACGCCCCGAAGACAACACCAGCCATGGAGGGAAAGGTCTGCAGCCTCTACACTTGACAAAGGTCCCTATAAATGAGCCATAAAGGAAAGGCAGGCAAGGAATTCGCTCAGGGCACAGCTACTGGGCCACACAGCATCCTTCAGGGATCTACTGCTAGGTTAGGTGAGAGTGGGCATTGTCAGAAATTGAGGAGCACAAACCTCCTCAAATGAAAAAATGAAAAAAATGAATGATGGAAAGTTGAAAAGAGGGAGGGGGTGGGGAGTGAGAAGACAGACTAAGCTTTGACCATCGATCAGAGTTCTGCAAAGTTGAAATGTGAGTATGTGTGAGTGAGTATGAGTATGAGAGCGTGTGTGTGTGTGTGTGTGTGTGTGTGTGTGTGTGTTCAAACTTGGGCGTCCTCTACAGCACAGCATTTACTGAGATGAGATCTCTTATGGAACCTGCAGTTCACAGATTGACTACACTGTCTTGCCCAGTGAGTTCCGGGGACACTGCTGTCATTTCCCCATAGTGATGGGGTCATAGACCTGCGCTTCCGCACCAGGCTTTTTCTTTTTTTCTTTTCTTTTCTTTTTTTTTTTTTTAATGTTCATGTTGAACATCAAATACAGGTCTTCGTGTTCCCACTGGAACCCATGCTCGCCACTGAGCCAACTCCTCAGCTGGAAAAATCATGAAAAACAAAAGCTTTTAAACTAAGGACTATTATTCAGCTTTACGGAACTTGGTTGGGTAAAGTTAACACAAGCAGACTAAATTGGGAGATTAGATACCTTATGTTTGAACCTTCAAATTACGACTCTTTGAACCTGTACTTAGACAGGGACAGAAAGGACAACAGGGACACACTGGAGATGGTGAGTTAAGCAATCAACAGAGGCTCCTCACTGGCAATGTGGAGGATGGTGAAGGAGGACGCGCATGAGGCAGGAGAGGCAGAGTAGAGAGACACAGAATCCACTGTCGCACTGGTAGCTGGAGTATAGTTTCAGTGAACACGGAGATAAAACAAACATGAGAGGGGAAGAAAAGGTTGGGTGAAACCCTAAATTTTTGGTTGTTTTAGAAAAGCCAGAGAGATGATGAGTTGGTAGCGGTGTCTCCAACTTTAACCTGAGAATCGACATCTCAGCTAGAGCCGTGGACTAGGAAAGAGCTGGGGCAAGAATCCTGGGAAAGAGTAAAAGTGTCTGGGGGGAAGGTGTAGAGGAAGTCACGGCCAATTGCCGAACCTGGAGACGGCCCAGACTCCACTCCAGCGCACTGATGCCGAGGAGGGTCTCCTTCTGAACCTCACTTCCCCCTGGCTGGGCCACAGCCAGCGGGACATCGGGGAATAGAGAACTCAGACCCAAGATTTCACCACCATGTTTGTACAGCAGCATTCAGTAAAAGCTCCAGCCATAAAAACGCTTTGTATAATATGAATGACTAATTCTAAAATTCTCTAGGGAACACACTTTCCCCACATTGTTAATAACATCTCTCATATTAAAGGAAAAATAGCTGAGGTTCTCAGAGTCTAGTCTTACTGATGTTCATTCCGATCTGCCAGAAAAATGCATGGGATACGCACCATTTCCAAAGCTTATTTAGATATTGAAATCTTTCCTTTTCTTTTAAACAGGGGGTTTTACTGAATTTTTTATCTCATGAATACATTTGAATAGAAAAATGTACACAATTAAGTATACAGTAATTGGAAGAGAATAAAAAAGGTGATCGGACAAGCAGTTCTTCAACTGAAACAGAACCAAGGACTTTGGAAGTCACAACAAAACGTGGAAATGTCTTGATTCTTTATAATGTAGGATATTCAGAAAAGGGACTTTGCAATATCAGACTTATATACTTATTGAGTTACCCTAGGCAATGGAAAACATGAACACGCATCATCGTCTTCATTAAAACTATAATAAAAGATTTTCTGTGATCAAATATAAGCAGGAAGGAATGGGACTGAGAATAATCTAGGTTGGTTATCTCCCATCTGTTGTTATAACAGCTTCTTTCTGGCGTGGTATTGTTAAATGTGATGTCAACACGCTGTCCTGAGGCTCACAAGTCATTCAATTGGGAAGTGGCAGTACTAGATTTTAGTCCCAGGCAAATGCAAAAACTCTTGCTGTTTCAAAACAGTCCATACATAAATATGGGCTGTCCCATGAGTTTTCAACACTGAAATCATCCATTTTGATATCTTACTGCTAAGATGTCAGTGACAAAAATATCCACAAGCTGTCAAGTCTGATGGCCTTTGTTTTTCTTTCTCCATTAAAAAAAAAAAGAGAGTACTTACCAGTAAATCGAATCAACCCAACAAAGACCTCATACTCAATGTTTTCCTTGACCTCTAAGCATCCTTACCTTGTTAGTTATCAGGTTGCTGAGAGTTTCAGCTTGCAAACACCTACGTGTATAATTGAAGCTATTTCCATAGCTGAGGAGTGTGGTGGTATGCATGCCATCCCAGCATTCAGAGCGAGGGCTGAGGAAGGAAGACCAGTTCTTCCAGGACAGCCTGGGCTACCCTGTGACAACCTCATGTAAGAGATGATTACTGAGCTGGGGAGAGAGCCCAGGGGTTAAAGTGCTTATGTCAGAAACATGGAGGCCTGAGTTCAAATCATCAGGAGTAAGTAAAGTCAGGTAGAGAAGCACACATCTGTAATGTCAGTGTTCCTACAGAGAGATGCAAGTGAGGAGACAGGGTCCTTATCTGAAAGCTCACTGGTATGCAGTCAGGCACTGCATGATCAGAGGAAAATCAAGGAGAAGCTGTCTCATGGTGGAAGGCAAGGACCAACGCCAAGTGTGACCTCTGACCCATCATGGCACGGGAAGACCTTCTAGACTGTTCTACAATCATAATATGTCCTCAAGTCACCTGCCAACCACCAGTGTAGTTACGATGACTTGTGCATGCTTTATATAAAAAGATAGAAGGTGTATAGAATAGTTGGCAAAACCCACACTCTGTATAGAAACTTAATAGTTATTAAGAAGGCAAAGTAAAGAGGACACACGGAATGACACATTAACAAGAAATTGAGATGACCCTATTGTTCCTGTACAAGCGCCAGGGCGACACTGGCCTTTAAGAAGGTCTTAGGATGTTACTATCCACCGCTCTCAAGAACATCGGTGGCTCCCTGGGGATGTAACACCACTGAATTCAGCAAGATCAGCAACACAGAAAAGAGCCGGGCAGAATTCCTTCAAGAACGGCCCAGTTGGAAGATAAAATATAAACAAGAGTGACTGAAATATCTAAATATTTACACAACCACAGCTGGAAAGAGACATACACGTAAGTGCTAAGTATTTCAGGGAAATACATCAAAGTCACATGAGATTTACGATGAGGAACCGAAGCTCCTCGCTGGATGGAAACGTTCCCCCCACCTACTGAGACATTACTTAGAGAAACACAAACGAGTAACCACTCCAGAGACATTGGTTGTACTAATATTCTAGTCAGGCTTGTACATAATTTTATGGTTTTTCTCTCTTTTTTTCATAAGCCTTTATTTATAGTTTCAAGCCTGTTTCTCAGTAGACTGAATGAAAACCAGGATTTTATGAAGTTCTTGCTTCCATCCAAATTTCTCCTTAATATTTTTGATTGGTAAAATCAGGAAGCTTGTAGTGATTAAATTCTCTTGCTGAAGCATATCAAAGAACAAAAATGCATTAAGTAATTGAGAGACCAACAATGGATATTAATAGAAAAGTTGGTAACTTTTGTCCAAGGCTTGGCCCTTGCTATTGCCTTGACAACATGCAACATCTGTAAAACTTTTTATATTTTTGGAGAAATCTCACTACTTATGTTTTGTGGGGTGTTTAGTTTTGGGGGACTTTGGAGGGGGATGGTTTTTTGTTTTTGCCTAAGCTTTGACTATACTTTAAGGAAAATTATCTCTAATTACAAGCACACACACCTTCATCCCAAATCCAATAATTTTCCTGTCAGAGGTTCTTCCTACCAGGAGACGTTTGCTCAAATAAGAACGCACCGCCCCGCGAACGCACCGCTCACTCACCGCTCACTAACTACAGGCCGCAGAAGAAAAGGCATTCAGAGTTTGGAACTAGACTTGCCCATGCCCTATGGTCTTGTCTCAGAAAACATGCAAATAACTGAACCAATGAACTGAAGACTATCCTCTAAGGAAGGAGTCACCCCCATCCAAATTCCACTCAATGTTGTGGAAATATACACAAAGGCAGAACCTGAGCTATGAAACAAAAGTTCACCCAGGGAATATAAGGGATGTTTCAAAGGAATCACAGGATAGAGAGGACAGGGCATTTTCTCCATTTCCTCCATTTTCCTTTGGTTACAAGCTTTCAAAAGATCACTTAGAAAGATTAAAAAAGAAAGAAACACTTGTAACCAAAGTTTATAATAATCCCCAGAATGAGCTGAGTGCCCCGGCAGAGCTATTGCCTATAATGATCATCGAAGCAGAGACAAAATGAAATTCCAGGAAAGAATACATACTGTTTGGGTGGTATCCCTCTATCATCAAAACCAAGTGGTTATTTCCCTGGAGGTGGGAAAAGAGACTGACACTTCAAGTCGAATTTTAGAAATAATTCTGAGCCCCTCACGCCGCAGCACTTTTAATAACACAGACAGTGAAGAGATGCCAAGGGTTTACTCACTGTGGGCTCAGCCTCAACTGGGACCTCACCCTGGCAGTGGCTACAGAGACGTGGAGGTGGAGGTTTGTTCAGAATTCCTTCTTTTTATATTATCCCTTTATCAAAAATGTCTACTAAAAGTGCCAATAGTAAGAGGTTTGCTTCTGCAAGATGTTAAACAGTATTGTGTGCCCATCTTAAAGGCCCAGATATGTTTGTTGTCTCATCCATCAAGCTGCCCGTTCACCATTTGCTTCCATAGAACTATGAAAAAAAGTCACTGGTGTCAGCGTGACATGCATGAAAACAGACAGAAAATATTTGCAAGGATGACATTGAAGCCAGAGGCAGTGGCCATCATCCCAATGATGAGGCGGTAAAGGAAAATGCATATTGAATTTGAGGCTAGACACAACCACAGGGTGAGATCTATTCTCATAGAGTACCAAAATAAATTGATTCAAGAATATGAGCCATTTAATTAAGAAAACTAATAGTAAAAGGAAATTAGAATTGGGAGAGAATAGCTTAAAGTAAAACTTGTGAACTACCCTATGTGTACAGAAAGTAACTGAACCAGAGACCGCGGTTTAAGTCTTGTACTGGTTAGCAACTTAGACTTGGATAAATTGTTTAGCTGGTTTTTTCATTTATAGAAAGAAGACAAGATAGTATCTATATTTATTCATTATCATTGTGCCAGATGTGAAAAAAAAAAACCTATTACATAAACACATGGGCTTGAAATTCTGCAAGCTGCACGAGCAGCCCTATCTGATTTCATCATCTTCCTTCCCCCATCTTTCCGATACAGCAGTACTCTTACTAACTCCAGGAGCATCTCTTCCTCCAGTTTTAGAAGAAAGATTGTAGAAGTAGCTTAGTCCCCAGTTTCAGTTTATACTCAAACTCCAAATAAATTTTAATTTGGACAGTTCTCGGAAGATACTGGGACAATTTCTATAAAACATCACTGCAAACAAAAGAAGACAGACGAAAAGGGACTAGGGGAATAACTTAATTAGTAAAATGCTTATTGTACAGGCATGAGCATCTGTGTTCTGATCCTCAACACTGAAGAAACAGCAGTCCATGAGGAAGGTCCTGTAATCCCAATGCTAAGATAAGGCAGGGCAGAGACAGGAGGATGCCAGCCCTCCACGGCCAGCCAGTCTAGACCAAACTAGTGACCAAAGAGGGGATACCACCTGACAGCAACCTCTTGTCTCGAAATGCATAGGCATGGGTGAGCACACCTGCCCATATGTATGGGCAAACATGTATATGTACACATCATACATGTAAACTCGATAATTTAGAGAAGCACTTAGTACAGCTAACTCAGTTTTACTGAGAAGCATAACATGCTAGCCAGCCGAGGTCACCTATAGTAAAGCATTTCTCTTCTGTGGGGGAAATATTCCAAGTGGACACACAGAGCGCTCAAATGCATTACTTCCAAACAGAGATATTAGTATGGCTTTTAAAATGCTACTGGGCAGGTAGTCATCATGTCTTTCATTTTCCTTTCATAACATATACAAAAACTTGTGGACCACCAGAGGAGAGAGTAAGTCTGTATATTACAGTGAATGCTAATATTCAAGATATGCAGATCTCAAGCTATAATATAAAGCATATCCCAAAATTTTATGGCCTGTTTTGGTTGTTAAGACAACTAGACCTTTGTAATTTTTCTGAGAATGGATTCTGAAAATATTTGCCATTGAGAAAAACAGTATATGGGTGGTCCTTTGAATTTTTTTAGTTGCAATGAAAATATAGTTAGTAATCATCTTGGATGGTCCACATATTAGGCAAGAACCATGGTATTGCAATCAATGTAAATTCTGAGTTCATTTATTTACATAAAATATGGAAATAGCAGATGGTGATGTACTGTCAGATTTTGTCATCAAAGTGGCCAATCAGGGACACTTACACATGTATAAATAAACCTTGTCTAACAAAGTGCTTCTGTCCTCATTTTATAAAACTTCTGGAAAAAATAGTCCGAGAAAATCTTACTCATGTGTACAAAAGATGCCGTAAATTAAAAATATCCTTAAGATTGAAAATACATACCATAATTTAACTCTATTAAAGGTTTCAACAATATCATGTAAAGTTAAACTAGCTAATCCTTTCTAAAGGGTTGCATTACATTTTCACAGTCTAGGTAGAGTATAGAAATAGTTTTCTAACAGTCCAAAACCTAAAATCAATTAATGGAGTACAAGGCAAGCTTTTAATTTTACTTTTGGAAGGAGTCATTCATAGTGGTCATATGTATTAAAAACAAAACAAAACAAAACAAATAAACCTTGAGTTTTAGATGAGAGGTTAATGTCTTCAAAATAAGTATAAAATTACTGTTTTAAGGATAATTGTCCAAAGACAATCACTCTTCTAAAAAACAAAATTCTTAAAATACCCTTTTAAAGGCTTACTGAGGAATTCCTGTAAGAATGTTGTCAATTCCACTCTGCAAAACTCAGTAATTTTGACATGAACAAGTATTTCTGAAGCAAATCTTTTGGCACATTAGTAAACTAATTGTATACTTTCCTTTCTTACCTCTTCTAAAGTGTGAAGTTCATTTTTGAGTCCCTAAGCAAGATACCAATAAAGGGTGAAGAGAATTAGAACCTGTCCTTCAGCATGGGATAACTGAACTAATTAGTTAGTGTTAATAAATAAATAAATAAATAAATAAATAAATAAACATTTTAGATAATAACAAATATTTAAATTGTTTTTATAGTTATTTTATAAAGGATAAGTAAAACTGTCTTTAGTTTACCTAATATAAAAAAAATCTATGAGGAAATTGCCCCCCAAATTCTCCTACTTGTAAGACCATCTCTATAAAAAAATATATCTATATGTATTTTTCATGGTGAATCCTAATAAGATTTTGAGAAGGAATATAATATCTGAGAGTGGTTTCATTTTTAATTTTGAAGGGAAATTGTCAAAACTCAGTTTGTTTATAAAGCGCTTTTTGGTGTTTAGTTTACCAATAGTTGGACCTTAACTCAAACACTTGTACCTTTCCAGTCAGTCAGCCCCTCCTTGAACAGCACCTTGTAAACATCAAGTCAGTAAATACGTGTTGGATAAATCTGTCAATGAACGTGGAAGAAGGAAATGACAGGTGGCCCAAGAGACATTTTAAAATAGATTAGAGCATATGGTATACACAAATATCCAACCAAGGAGCCAATGATCCTCTGAGCAGCGGGGAGAAGATAAGGGATGGCATCTCCTTGGGAGCCCTGAGATCAACAGGCAACATGAGACGGAAGCATGTATTCATCAAGTGTGTGTCAGATGTGAACATGGGTGTACACTGCTCAATTCTAGGTTAGAAAGATACAGGAAGATACAGAGAGATATAGGGAGAGGGTCCTAGAGAAAAAGATCAGGGAAAAAATAACCTTGACTTTAAAAGAATGAAATATGAAGGTAGCTTATGCCTTTTTCTCTGTGTAAGTTTCTTTACTTTGTAAATATTCCATAATATTCCCCTGGTGTATAGAGAATAAAATCCTTCAAATTAGAAATTGTGCGAAGTAACAAATCAGCAGAGGGTATAATCGTGAAAATAAAATATGATCTTTGCTAACTCTTTAGTATTCTTTTATTTACTCAACTAATATATATGAATTGTCTCTACTTCCCCAGGTCTGTGCTAGAAGGTAGCAAGACCCAGGCTCTAATATAAAGAATTAATAGGTCCTGTGTCTTTTTAGATTATATACAATCCAGAGTTAAAATCAAAAATACATGATCTACACTGGACATATACTAATATTAGCTAGCAACAAAATCTTTTTCCTAAGTACACTTAAATGGCCATTCAACAAAGGAGTACCATATGCAAAATATGATGCAACGCAGTTAGTATGAGGGAAAGTGAAGACTGCCCCCCAAATGCAGGCTTTCCTAGCTAGGTAGGAGAGTAATTGAATGGGGGTCACAAACCCTGAGGCAACAGAGTTGCTGGGTCATGCCTGTGTGATCCCTGGGAATTACAAGACTGGATATGGATTTAAACCAATTAACAGCTATCAATGGCCTCTTCTCTTTAGGCATCAAATCGACCTAATCATTTCACCTGTCTTCCATGACACTGCAAGCTAATTCCTAATCTCTGCCACTCAGGGGAAATTGGTGACTTGAACCGTAAATTATTGTCCCTTCATATTCAACTTAAGAAAAATTAAACCTAGAATGGACAGTCTCTCTCCCTAATAAGTCAGACAGAATGATAGATGGTAAAGGTACTATTGCACCACAGCTACAAAGAAGGAAAATGCACCATGGGAACTAGAACAAAAGTATTATTCTCATGTAAAACAATTTCAAATACACTAAAACTGTGTTAAGAAACACGTTTGAAGATAAAAGAATACTATATATTAAACTACAGTGAATAAGTATAGTAAGAGCAGAAAAAATACTAATAAATTCTTTTCATTTATTTGCTTGTTTACTTGTCTTGATGTCTCCCTGCGGTGACCCTGTCTGATTCCGATTTCACGACGCAGAACCTGCTGGCCTTAGACTTGTACTTAGCTCCTCGCCTCTGCCTCCCAAGTTCTGGGATCACAGGTTTGGCGACCATGCCCAATGTAAAAATCAGAAATTCTTGATTGCCTTAATATACCAATAACACTTTGTCACAGAAAGACAATATATAAAGGAAAATGATGTATATTACTGTGAAATTTAAAGACTAAAATAGCCTCCCCAGTGTGAAAAGGACGGACGGAAATCTGATGCTAAGACGAAAACAATGCTAAGATTTCTACTTGTTTGTTTTCTTTATATGGTTTCATCTAAAACCACAGCAACAACAGCTGTTAAATGGCCGAAGTCCAAAAAGAAAGAATGTCAAACAATGCAGGGAAGTAAAATCATTTCAACTCAGCAAGTACTTCCTGAGCAAATAGTCTGTGGTTGGCTCCACAGAGCACGGATTGAATCTAAGACTCTACAGTGCCACAGGGGCCTGTAATTAGCACTACCGAGTAAAGGGGAGAAGCAAAACCTCAGAGCTTCTATCTAGAACTGTGATCAAGTAGCTACAGAGTGTGGAAAAGCTCCACAAGGGTATCATAAAGCCCAAAAGGTCGATGTTGCCATTTGTTGAAGGCATGGGAAGCACTACAGGTCAGCCTGGGCACATTCAGCGATGGTCTTGTTTACTGAATTATTTTCACCTGACTTTGATGCGCAACTGGAAGCCCTTCTGAAACTAAATGGTACAACCTAGGATTATCAAAAGTGGATGCAAGTGGTGACGGATGGGCAGAAAGGAAGAAGCAGCCAGCTGTGGAGACTCAGAATCCAGCCAGACACGTTTCCAGGGAAGAGCAGGAACAAAGCTCACTAGGGCTTGGAGGTAGAGCAATGCTTAGCTTGAACAAGGTTTTGGTTCAATCGCTAACACGTTTTAAAAAATGATAAACACACACATTCTGAGATGGGGGAGGGGCAGCCTACAAACTACAGAACTGTCATCAAGGAACATTCGTAATTACTCTCCAATTTGAACACGTATGTATAAGAATATGCTAATATATTTAAGCATGTGTCTTAAACAACTATTTTGATTTACATAACTAACTAGTCTTCTAGAAAGAGAAATAAGACAATCCCATGATCTCCTACAAAGCTACAGCAAAACTTATACCAGTTTCAGGAAGTTCTGAGTCGTTTTTTTTTATAACACAAAATTCTATTTTTACAGCAGTCATCAGTAATCTGCCCCCACTTCTCACCAGGCTGCCCATAAAACCAACACTTCATCTTCATTTTCAGAAGACATGTCCATCTGTCTTGGCAAATCTGACACAAGCAAAAGTCAGGATGAGCCTCTAGAACTGCAAAGTTTGCGGATTTTGCTAATGGTAAATCAAATAAATGAAAAGACAAAGAAAAATGAATGGAAATTCTCACAGAGCATGTGATACACAGGAAATGGTCAAGAGGACACAGTCTCTTTGTCTGCTCCAGGTAACTTACTAAAGCCTGGCTGCACTACACATCACTGCATTGACATGCTTAAGAAGGCAGAGCACTGCAGACAAACAAGGGATGCTGGGAACTGGAGAAATAGTGTTGCCCTAGGAAGAGCATACCAATGGTCAATACCAAATGGTCAGCCCTAAAACATACATACACATGACATTATATAGGCTGAGCAGATGTGTGTGTGTGTGTGTGTGTGTGTGTCTGTCTGTCTGTATATATATTTACATGTATGTCTACAAGCAGGTTGTATCTATCTATCTATATATACATATAAATATACACACGGACATATACTGACATACATATACACATGTGTATATATGCATGTGTGTATGTGTATATATATGTGTGTATGTATGTGTATATATATATACATGTATATGTATATATATGTATGTTACATATATATTACAATTTTTTTAAAAAGCCCAGCAGGGAGAAAAGGTAAGGGTAGATGATGTAGTGTAAACTTCCAAATTTTTAACAGAAATGAAAAATATGAAGTTGAAAGTCTCCAAGCATGCTTTTAAGGAGACCACAGCATTAATTACACAGATTAGATCAGAACACACTGTACATATTACTGAACATTACACTGCAGTCTGTAAATATCAGTTTCATGCACTAATCAAGCTTTTGAATAAGGAGATATAAAAAATTTAACTACCCTGGTAGCTACTCAAGCTATACATGTATAGAGTTATCACACCGAACTCTATATATTTGTACAAAAAAGCAATAACAGATACCAAAAACAGAAAAAGAATAATTAGTAAAACTACAAAGTATCAAAGTCTGAAGAGTACAAAGGAATATTTTTATAGTCATCTTACTAATCTTGACTAAAAAGCCAGAAAAATATCTAACCTGTATCTATGTTTCAATTTTTTTTTAATATCGTAATTCTTACAAGACCCACACACTCTAGAGGAGACACTGTTATCAATTGCCCACAACTTGCAGATGACAAACAGAGGCTCAAAATTCGATAGCATCCATCCAGGGTTTCATAAGGACAAACAGATGGAATAAAGAATGAGACACCTGCACTCAATTCCCAGATCCAGACATTTAACCACTAAACTCTGTTACAAAGCAGTAAACGCCATGTTATTAAAAAGCCACCTAATTCAAGAGTATGCTGGTATGGCTCTTGGGAAGAGCACCAACCCTGCAAAGAAGAGGCTCTGGGCTCCATCCCAGCACTCAAAAATATATAATAGAATCTCAAAATCAATGTAAATTTAATAAAAACTACAATACATGGTTCTTCATTAAGATGGTTGAAGGGAAACCATGAAGGGTCCATAGTCGTCATACATAAACTTTTCTTCTAGGTACATAAACTTCTACCTCTCTACAAACCCCAATTAATGGGTCAGTTTCTTCACCCGTAAAATGAAGTTAATACAGCATGTGAAAGCTGGAATGGGAACAGATACATTTGTCAGCTCTCACATTTTCCAAATGACGAAAATTAATCAGCAGAGTGAGAATCCTTAATCAAAGCTGACGACACATAAAACCCCCTGGCTAGAATCAGGAAGCTGCTCTTCTGAGTGCCATAAACACAAGGGTCCAAGGAAAACTTTCCACCCGACAAACATCACGCATTCCTAGCCTGTGATGGATATGTTCCACAGTGCATGCGTGAATCCTTGAAGGTCCGTGAAGGTCAGTGCAAGTATCTCTGAGGTGTACAGTCACATGAAAATTGTGTGGTTTCCGAAAAGGGTTTACAGCGCCAGAGAAGAAAGCATAACTTCCTTTACTTTTGAGTAGACAAATAAAGAAACTCTCAGAGGATCAAGAACTCGCTTAGTACCTCTCAAATACTGTGGAGAGCTGAGAATCAAAGTCTAAGAACCAGAGTCGTTGCCATGTAATGCTGCCTCCCTGCTTTCTCACTTTAAACCTTTCACACCTACTGTTCACTTGATGCTGGCCTCAGCACAGACCAAGTGAAGTAACATCTGTGATTATTGCTTATCCAAGCAGGAAGCTCACGCTATTTTTTTTTATTGAAAAGTATTTTAGCAGACACTAATATTAGTGTAAAAAAGGATAGGTAAAAGAAAGGAAAGAGGTGAGGGGGGTTGTGAGACTGGAGAAGTAGCTCAGGAATACCCTTGTCTCGTGTGCTCATTGTTCTGGGTTCAGGCCTCTGCACCACAGAAACACAGCAAGGTGGCCAATGCAGCTAACTCATCCTTCACTTTGGAGGTAGAAGCTACACAGAGGCCTAGCTTTAAAAGACAGAGAGGAGGGAGAGGAGGGAATGGATGTAGACAGGGAGGAAGAGAGATGAGGGACAATGAGCATCCAACAATTAGGGACTTGGCATCTTCCAGTCACATATTGGGATATATGTATATATATTTATTTATGTATATATATGGATTTATATATATATATATATTTATATATATTTATATATATATATATATAAATATATATATTCCCATATCTTACCTGTTATCTCATAACTATATTATATTGACAGGAGGGTAGTTACCATTAACCTAACATATCCTTCAATATCTTACAGTCTAGGAGTTCAATACCAAAAAAGTTTAGAGTCTGAACATTGGGAGGGGTTATATATATCAAAAGCTAAGGGCCCAAGACATATGGGATGATCTACAAAAAGTGAAATGCATGTACACTAAATTTCCAACAGGAGGAATAAATCATGAAGTGAAGTAGCCAGACACTTCTTCACTGGGAAAGATGTTTGGGCTAGATAGGATCTGGGTTGACCAAAGCTTCTTAAATGCTAAAATTATTTGAGGTAGTATGTTCAGAGACATATTTGCTTTCTCTTTTTTAAAAACAATTTTTTTTTTATTTCTGTGAATGTATGTGTGTGTGTATGTGTGTCTGAATGAGTGCACATGTACATGGTATACACAAATGCATGCCAGGGCACACTATGGCTCGAGTATGGTAGGTCTTCTGGAACCTTTAGACATCGGTGCTAGGAACTGAACTACCATCCTCTTCAAGGGTAGCAAGTGCTCTTAACTACTGGGTCATCTTTCCAAACCCCATATTTACATCTTCAATAGAAAATCCAGTTGCAGAAAAAGCCAGTGAATTCTTTGTTATTACTTCTTTTTTTAAGAATTATGTATTTATTTTATGTATATGAGTACACTGTAGCTGTCTTCAGACACACCAGAATCGGACATCAGGTCCCATTACAGATGACTGTGAACTACCGTGGTTGCTGGGAATTGAACTCCGGGCCTCTGGAAGAGCAGTCAGTGCTCTTAACTGCTGAGCCATCTCTCCAGTCCCACCAGTGAATTCTTTTTTTTTTTTTTCAGTGAACTCTTAAAGAGGGATAATAACAGAAAACAAGCAAAAACAAGAAACCACTGGACAGCCATAACAGATTATTTAAAATACAAATGCATGGCCTCATAGTAGTAGAGTTTACAAATCAAGAATAGGGAGGGGCCAGGGTTGGTTCTTTGGAATGACACTGAGGGAGAATGGACCTCTCTCCACCTCTGCGTGTTTGCTGGCTACATCACCCCTGAACTCAGAACTCTGTATCTGACATGCCATTCCTGTATCTGCCTCTCTATCCAAATCTCTTGCTTTCTATGTGAATACAGACATGCTGATGAATTCGTGCTCAAGCCAGTAACTCCCATCTCCTCGGGATCCTCCCCAAACAACCTATATCACATCCAAATGACACCTCATCTCCATGTGCTGGGGGAGGAATTCAACAATGATCCCAGGAAACAATTCCATCCCTAGTCTTAGAAAACACAGAGAGGAGTTGAAAGGATGGTTAAGTGGGGATTACAAATGAGGAGCAAAAATAATATGAACAGAACCAATCCAACACAGTTATTCCAAGAGCTAGCCGTCAGGAAGAGAGAGTTGAAGTGCAAACTTCAGCCAAACTTTAGAAATCTAGGCATGTTCACAAAGGCTTTTCTGCATTCGAGCCCACTACCGCACAGAAGCTCTTGGGAGATCTGGAGGAGTGAAGAAACAGCTGTTAAGTGTTTTCTAGGAACAAGTCACAGCTGGGCAAGAGGAAGGGTGGTGGGAAGAGAGGCAAGCTCCAACGAGTTAACCATCCCATGATCCAACGGGGAGGCAAGCTCCAAGGAGTTAACCATCCCATGAACCAGCGGGGCGGCAAATGGGGGGCGGACATAAATGAATACCATAAGTAACATTTGAAGGACAATTTCATAAAATTAGGTACACAGTTCTTGGGCAAGGGGTCTAAAACACAGGAAGGAAACCAGCTTAGGGCTATTTTTATTCTAAATACGTGTGTAAGAAGGTAATCAGCCCTGACAACATCGGGTTTTGTTTTTTTTTCATGTATTTTGTGTGACTTTTAACTCTGAAAATGGTTTAGAACCAACGTGAGCCTCAACAGATGATGGAAAATTTGTAGAGGTGATTCTTTTTCTTTCTCACTTCTATGGTGTTTGCAACTTCCAGTATTACATTTTGAACTATAATCAGCAGTTATACTATGTACTATGTTCTCTGAAATTGTTCTAAGACAAATTCAGTCAGTAATATATAAAGCATATAAAATAAGTTCATAAAGATGAGAACAAATTGCATATTTGCATTTACAATTTAATGCAAATTCCATATGTATTATATAAATATGGATAATACACACAATTCATCATATGTATAGATAAAGATATGTCCCTGGAGTCTCTTTAAGGGTACTTAGTCTGTTCTTACAAATTTCTTTAACACTGCTATACACAGTGGAAAACCCACCAATGTTCTGACTCCCTTGAGCAATATAAGTATGTGGGAGAGGATGCTCTTTCTTAGATGGGAAAATCCCTTACACATCAGTCTTCAAATGATACAAGTCAATTCCAGTCCAAGCCATAGAAGCAATTTGTCTTCCATATCCATGCTTTTTCATTACAAAGAAAAGAACAAAAAAGTGGGAAATGAGTTCCTAAATCTGAAGTGTTTTCAACACAAAAGATAATTCTGTAAGGAAAATAAATAAGCACAGCTTTCAACTAACTCCCCGATAGTTTAAAACTCCACATGTCTTCCAGCGTGATCTAGCATTGTCAAAGGGCACCTGTTTGCCCTCAGTGACGCCAGGTCTATGCTCTGTTGGTACAGTAGGCACCAGTCCCATGAGGCTCTTCAGCATGGGAAACTGAACTTTTATTGCATTTTGTTTTAATTAACTTAAATTAAATAGAAACATGCAACTGGAGAGTACTGTGTGAAACAATATCCTCATCAATTACGTGGAAATGAATTCAAAGGGAAGAGCTCAGTGTGCAGCGAGGACTCTCGCATGCTGGTATCCATCACCATGAAAATCATAAGCTATATCTCAGAGTCTGTTAACAGTACGATGCAGAGATAGAAGCTTATTAACAATCCAGATGTCACAGGATCCCACTCCCAATGTATTGAATCAAATCTATATGTTTAAGGTCTGTTCTGTTGTTGTTGTTGTTGTTGTTGTTGTTTGTTTGTTTTGCTTTCGACGCAGGGTTTTATTCTGGAACCTAAGCTTCCACCCAGCAAAATGGACCATCCTGGTTCAGTCTCCTTTTGAAGGTTCTGACCGGGACCACAGGGATGGGAAACCAAGCTCAACAAAGAGTCAGTAAAAAGGACCAAAGGTTGTTTTGATGTACATTTTCGCTTGAGAACACCTGGTCCATTTCTCTTCCATTCCAAAGTGGGGGTCGCTGCTTTTCTCTAACAGGAAACATGAATTTGTTCTGTTTAACAGCTGAGTTTCTTATATGAAAACATATTGCTCTAATTTAAGTAGCCTTGGCACCTCTTAATCAACATGGGAGAGAGCTCCATCTCTTTAGAACAGACTGGAAGATAAAATATTTTATTGTCTAAAACACCACTAGGCATCAACTAATTTCCCTGCGTGAATACTCCACTCGTGGAACAAAATCTTCCTGCGGATCTCACAGTAAATGAATTGCCTGACTTCCTGACTGCATCCAAGTCACTGGTTTTTTATTCTCCAGGTTTAAAGCCAGATCCTAATACATGTTAGGTCAATTGATGCATTTTGCTGGCTCTCAATTTACTCATCTATAAAAATGAAATAAAGCTGGGATGGCAACGCCTCCCTCACAGGATGGTCATGACGGTCAGATGTAAAGGACCCAGCAGAGGTCTGGCACATGTGTAATAAATATCAGATATCCAGTTCCCTTCCTCCTCTCAATGGCTATTTAAAAAAAAAAAAAACAACTTATTTCTCTTTTACTCCATTCTGTCAAGATAAGGCCACGGAGCCCAAAGAACTTCCTCCACAGGGCAGATGGTACCTATGCACCTAGGATCTACTGACTTCTCAATGACTTGGCTGTCACAACCCCCACTCAATCCTTGGATTTTGGCTCTTGTCTTGCCCCTATAATCCAAGCCAAGCCTGTAACTGAAGCTCTGCTTTCCTCCTCCTGATTTATTTAGATGCCCTTAAATGTATCACTCGTTCCCCCCCTACCCCCAAGGAGGCCAAAAAATGGACACTGAAGAGTTTCCCTATGAAGACAAAATTTGGGAAGTGTGAGAGAGTGTCCTTGATCTCTGTCATCCTCTGCTTCACCTTGTTTCATGAGAATGCACACCACACACACATACACACACAGGCACACAAACAAACACACTCAAGAACTTTCTTTTTTCTACATAGTTATGTTAAAAAGTTCTGGCATTGAGCTGCACTTATAATATGATTTTAACTTTTAAAAGCTAATTCCTTGAAACAATATTGTTTTTTTAATCATAAATCAAATAAAATATTCCAACATATCATTTCTTTATCTTGTAAGAAGAAATGGATGGCTACTCTTGGATTCTGCTGAAACTGAATGAGGCAACATGAAGGGAGAAAGAGAGGCATTTTAACTCTCTCTACCTTGCTGTAACTACACATACAATTCTTTGGAGATTTAGCTGCTCTATTCTTACAAACGTTAGCACATCACAGATTTGAAAGGTATTTTGGAACAAAGGCAAACAAATGAAGTTTCTTATTTAAGTTAAAAAACTGTGGTTAAAGAGAAAATCAATATTTTATATTTAACCAAGCTTATTTTTTTTTATTTTTTTGAAGTTCTAGTACAAAACTTTTTTGAAGTTCTATTACAAAAAAAATCTAAAGATCTGCTTCAAGATTTACTCATTAGCTCACTGATGAGGGATGAGATTAAACTCTGAAGACAAACCACTTTGATATGTCAACTTCCTAAGAACTTTGAAGGTTAGCCAGGTACTTTAGTGGGAAAGTCCTCAAATGCAGAGGCTGCTGCTTGAACAGAAACAGAAACAAAACGTTTTAATAAGAGGGGACTTTCATAAATGACAAAATTACTTGATACAAAAAAGTAGAATACGCTAAAATCAATAAATAAATAAAAATATAAAAATAAAGTTTTCCCAAACTCCGGTCTTTAGCCTTTTGGGGGGCCTTTTTCTAAGCCAATTCTGTAAGACCAACAATTTTCAAATGATAAGGTTTTACATTAATGATGTGCCATGATATCTGCTTTAGCCTGAAAAATATGCTTTAATCACATGATATTCCAATCATATTTCATTACTGAACGAGTAAATAAAAATGAATTTTATAGTAGGCACATCTAGGTCCCAAGGATTTATGCAGTCTATCTTAATGAGTCTCCGTGACACTCCAATCTTAAATATTTATAGATGAAGGGAGGAAGTTCCAGAATGTTTGAGGACTTAGAGGTTTATTTTTAGTAAATGTCTGAAGTTTTTGTCCTGCTACATGTGATATACAAATTCTCTAAATCCAAAGTCCATCAATTGGATTACTACTGCTATGATGAAACACCATGGCCAACGGTAATTGCGGGGCGGGGGGTTGCTCTTTGGCTTACAGGCCCACATCACTGTTCATCACTGAAGAAGGGAGGATAGGAACTCAAGCACTGCAGCAGTACAGGAATCTGAAGCAAGAGCTGGTGCAGAGGAAATGGGCGGGTGCTCCTTACTGGCTTCCTTGGTCTACTTTCTTACAGTAGAAAGATAACCAGCCCAGGAGTGGCTCCACCCACCATGGGCGGGGACCCCACATCAATCACTAATTAAGAAAATGCCCAACAAGTTTTCCTACAGCCCAATCTTATGAAGGCATTTTCTCAGTTGGGGTTCTCTCCTCTCAGATGACACTAGTCTGTGTCAAGTTGACATAAAACTATCCAGCACACCACATTTGAGAAACTAAGTGCCATGCTGGTATACACAACCCTTTCCCTAAAATACAAAAAGAGTATTGCTGGAACTGATAAAATAGGATTATTCCCCCTCAAAAAATAATGATCAATTTCTAACTCTATTCGCCAAGACAGATAGCTAGTAAAAACTGGACTATTATAGAAAGTCACGAATGAAAAATCTAGTTTTAAGAGTCAGGACGCAGGAGCATGGCAGAGGACACTGATGGAGGAACGTGAGCAGGAAGGATCCCTAATTTTAGTTTTCTTCTGCTGTTGCTGATTGTTTGACTCACATACTGCTTAGATTGCTAATGACCTCGAACTCTCATATAGCACTGCATGGATTTCCCGGATCAGGACTTGAGAATATGCCCACGTCCAAAGTAAACTTAAAGAAGCCTACAGTGAACTCCACTTAGTATACATCCCTAATTTACCACTGGAGAGCAACAGTATCACTTCACGTCTCAGTGGTACGTGTGTCACATGGAAACAGAAGTCTGTGTGACACACCCAGCAGTGGAGAATTATTGCTTCACATTTCTGCAGTTTATCTTTCAAAAAAAAAAAAAAGGCCTGGAGCCAAACATTGCAGTAATTATGCTATATGAAATCATATGAACACAAATGCAATTTTGTATTGCATATCAAATTAAAATAAACAATAAAATTATTGGTGTTTGCAGACAGGGTTAAATTACTATTATTAAATATTATACAATCTCATATGAAAACAAGAGTTTGGACAAATATTCCTGTTGTTGGAAACTTTTGTTATTTTTCAGCTTACTCTCTTTAGACACCTATGGAAAGAGACTGTTCTGTAGGTGGTGAGTACATCTGTTTATATTTGATTTCTCTAAATAGGAGCACAGAGGAAGGGACCAAGACTAAAGTTAAAGGAAAAGAGAAATGATAACATACACTAACTACAGAAAAGAGAATTTCTCCTTCTCTTTTGTTTTAGGTCATAATAGGGTTGGAATGAGCAAAGTTCAGGTGTCAACTCTGGAGAGACTATGTGCCTCTCAGATTAAAAACTAAAAGAAAAAAAATGACTGAACCCAGCGTCTGGAGATAGTTTGTGTTTATATGACAATCTTCCAGTCCATTCCCTTCCTCAATCCTCGGCAAATAGCCCAGAGCATTTTCTCGCTAATAAGACTACACAGCTCTTCCTTCATTTAGGGCTGGCCTTCAAAATGAGCATCAAATATCACAATTTTTAAAGTATATTAAAGGGAGATTCCTTTACCCATCTAAGAAACCAGGGGTGTATCTGGAGCTGCGGATTCCCTCTATTGCTGGACAAACTCTAGCATGGACAAACTCTAGGTTAGATGCCCCCAGCATCAAACGAACAGTGTGCAGGTTACAGGCATATAATCTTATCACTTGGGAGGCTGAGGCAAGAAGACGAAGAAGTTCAGTGTAATCCTCAAGGACATTGTGAAGCCATCCTAGATAACATGAGACTCTCCCTAAACAAACACAAGGAAAAAAAAAAAGACAAAGCCTGTGCTCGAGCACACACACACACACACACACACACACACACACACACACACCAAAACAACAACAACAACAACAACAAAACACTTGGGAGAACAAGGGAAGACAGGTAAGAGAAGAGCAGGCCCAAAAGAAGAAGTTAACGACATAGTTACCATTTTATTATTACCTCCTAAACTCTAAAAATAAAGTAGGTGTCAAATGATTTATTCATGGATTTTCTTTTTAAGATTTATCTGTTCATTTTATATATATACAGAGTTCTGCCTGCACGTATGCCTGAAGGCCAAAAGAGGGCACCAGATCTCATTATAAATGATAATGAGTCACTGTGTGGTTTCTGGGAATTGAACTCAGGACCTCTAGAAGAGCAACCAGTGCCCTTAACCTCTGAGCAATCTCTCCAGTCCTTCCTTCATAGATTTTTTTTTAACCTTTAAACAATTTTGTAAAATAAAAGAACCATACTATTAGATCAATGATACAGTCCTTACAATTACAAAAACAAAAAAAAATCTTTGAAAGATAAGGAGAAAATATCTTCCAGAAATATTAAAACAAAACAAACAAACAAACAAAACCAAAAAGCTTAAACTCCAAGATGCTTTGACATCCTATTAGCCTGCAAGAAACTACTAAGAGCCCAGTGACCCACCCAGAGTTATTTATTCAGTTAGTAAGATACTTGACTTCTATGCCATCATTACTACCAATTAGGACCCACGGCCAAGCCTTCCAGTACACTAGGCAGCCTTCCCACATCTGAGCTAAGACCCCAATCTGTGAATTCAGGACTCCAATCTCCATCATTTAAATACCAAATTCCACTTCCCATATCTAATCCATAGTATCTCTGGGTGTTCACTGTTGCAGTAAATAAAAAGAAAATACGTCATTTGCAACAATAGAGTTCAGAGAAAAGGTAGAACAAATATTTCCCAGATTGTAGGTAGAATCACTTGAGAAGGTGCTAGTAAATTAGGACTCAAATAAGAGACTCCAACTCGTTAAGTCTTGAAGTACAGATCTGAGAAGCAATAGCCCATGGAAAGAACCACAAAGAAAACAGAACGTACTGAAAAAGAAGTCCTGAGACAGGCCATGAGTTAGAATGAAGCATGTGAACAAGTGGTTAAACAGTTTGGGCCACTGATCCCTGCTTCTAAGTCAAGAATCTTGAGAAAGCTTTACTTGGCTAACATAGATCTAAAAAGCCTACGGTTAGTGGAGCAACCGAAGAGTATCTGGCAACACCAGAGCATGAACAGATAAAAATCTAATGTTTTATCCTGACATGTTAAGGCCTTTAGAATTTTGCCAAGGCTACTGAATGATCCTTTAACAAATATTCATAGCAGTGAACACAGCCATTGGTCATATGGTTAACTGTCACTCTCTGGCCATACTCCACATTTTAAAATTCCTTTCATTTCTTCTTTAAGCAAAGGCTTAGTTTGAATAGTTCCCAAGTAATGTCAAAAGCGTATCTCAGTGGGCTAGGCAAACGGGGCAGGCAGTTCCTCCCACATTTGTGGTTTGAGAACCAGGTCAGAGCAAAATTATAAGCTATTTCTCTTATGAACTGGAGGAATGATTTACAAGTTTACCTTGAGACAGCTTAAGAATGCTCTCTTGGGCTAGAGAGGCAGGCGGCTCAGCGATTAAGTGCACTGGCTGCTCTTCCAAAAGTTCTGAGTTCAATTTCCAATACCTACAAGGTAGCTCACAACCATCTATAATGGAATCTGATTCCTTCTTCTGATGTGCATGAAAACGGAGCACTCATAAATAAATAAATCTTAAAATGCCAATGAAAATATTCTGTAAAAAATGTTCCATTTAGAGAATTTTACAGTATTGCATTTCTGTTAATAAAACTGTAGGTTAAAATTAACTGGGTTCGGTGGCACTTGCTTGGTTGTACTCTCAACCCTTTGGAGGATGAGGCAAGATCATCTCTTGAGCTAGATATTGAAAACTTACCTCAGCAACACAGTATGATTCCATTTCAAAAACTATAGCAACAAACAACACAGCAGGATTTGTTGAGGAACACTCACTAAAATTATGTCCTAACACATACTGGTACTTGAAGGTAAAAGACAGTCCTCATTTCATTCATAATTCAGCATCTTTGATTAATTTGGATTACTGAAGCCATTCATTCCTCAGCTCTTAATTAAGGAACCAAAATTTTCTTCAAACATATATTAACTACACATAGTGGCAATTGGGGGAGATGGGGATGGCAATAGGAAAACCCATAGCTAGTTATACCTTCCCTTCATACTCCTCAAAATCTGGTTAGATCAATGACTACTGACACCAGGAATTTCCACTGAGACAATCAAATCCTTCCCAGGGATTTTCCAACCTGAAGATGGCCAGAAAGACCTATCTCATATCTGTACTTGCACGGGAATGAACTGTCTTCAATGTAGAAAAATGAAATAATAACACAAAAGAAGAAGAAAGAAGATTGAATTATATTTAGCTATTGGTCTCTTCTGCCCTAAGTCTGATCTCAACCCGTGCGTTTTCTGATTGGAGCATACTGAGTCAATGTATTTTTCACTACTGAATACATTGCCTTCTTTTGTAAATACATGCCTCTAATAGTCTAACTGCCCTACTAAATTCAGTTTTTCTTTCTCTAGAATGTCCTCCTCAAGATCTTTTTTAAGAGATTTTCATTCTAGGCTCTCTACTTCTGCACTTTCTCCAGTTCCTATGTAAATCAACAGGGAAAGAGAGAGGGAGGAAGGGAGGGACAGGAAGGGGAGAGGGAGGAAGGAGGGAGGGAAAGGAGAGGGAGAGAACATCTTCATTCACATCTAATATTCTGCTTATAGGTAAAAAATATTATTTATGTCATCAAGGTGTTTTTGTGTTTTTTGGGGGGGGGGTGTTTTTTTATTACATTGCTGTGAGAGTTAACATTCACTGTCATCATGAGCAGATTAAGAGTGATCTTTGGTGTGCTGGTAGCAGCATCACCAAGACTGGATTCTGAAAGTGAAGAAAAGGAAGAGAGAGAAGAAGAAGGCAAGCTGAGGCCAAGCATCTCCTTCAGTCTGCTTCTTGAACAAGGACACAGCATAACCAGCCCTGTCAGGTTTCGGCTGCAGTGTCGTTCCGCCATGAAAGTCTTTATCTCTTAGATCCTGAGCCATACTCAATCCTTCTTCCAAGTTTTTCTCACTAGGTAATTTGTCATAGCAATGAGAAAATGAAGTGACACAATCTCTAAGCACATACATAAAGTGTGACAAAGCCACCAGAGTGAGCTCTGGGGGGCTTCCAACACAGCTTAACCCAACAACGGAGGAGATTGTGTTTATGAACTCAATTCACTTAGATAAAGGAAGTTACGTAAATATAATATATTTATTGTGACCATATTCACATTGTGGGTCGATACAATATCCCTCAAACATACACACACATATATATGTACACAAGTGTGTACACATGCAGAGTCTTTCCCCATTTCATTTTCTCTTTCTTTCTTTATCTTTTTCTTTTCGATCCACCCAAGGCTTCAGATATGCTCTATCAGTCCACTGTAAAATGATAGCCCTAAATCCACTGCAACAGTCTCTACTAATATATAAATGCCACTATCCCGAAAACAACCTTAACTTCAATGTTTGGACAATAGAGAGAAAAGAAGTGGTGAGGAAGAGAAAGAGAAAAGGGGAAATTCCATTGTGATTCACAATGTTAAACTTAGAGGAGATTAAGAAGAAAAAGAAAAAAAAAAAAAACAAGAGACTTGATGGAATGTGTTTCTATTGAAAACTGAACCAAAACTGTTGGGTAGTAGGCCCGGATTCGTCAGACAGATGGTGTCAACAGACCAGCAGATTAGTCAGCTTGGCAATGGAAAGGATAGATAGTTTTACAAAATGCCACCAAACTGAATATATGAAAGAGGAGAATGGGGCTTGAATCTGTCCACTGATACTTGATCCTGGTCACGGCATGGTTTATAAAATAGGCTACTCTTGTCACCAACAGTTTAGAGTTTCTGCTAAGATTTTCATAGAAATCATTCTCAAACAAAGCTGAATCTCAGTATGGACAGCTGGGTTTAACAGGTGAAGGGATCCCATCTAATGGTTTTTCCCTACCAAAGCCCCAGGGCTGATTTTCTCTTTAAGTTTTTATCTAACATGATACAGAGATTGCTCTTTCTTAAAGATAGATTATCTGAGAATTTATTCCTATCCTAAGTAAACAAAAACTGTACGAAAGACACAAAGTTTCTATTTGCAGATACAAAAAAAAAAAACAGTAATTTAATTTTCCATTGCTCAAGGTAGAATTTTATATTAGATTATATTCAACCAAATTAAAATTAGCATTCAATAATTCTTCCCCAAGAGTCTAAGGCATGTCTACTAATGCCACCAAATTAAATCAGACCCTGAAAGTTCAATTTGATTAGTAATTTTCCTGGTGAGTTTGGGGCCCTTCAAATGTAAATTAGCAGTTTCATTAACATGGGAATGAGAGCAAGATATGGGGCCTGAAGACAAAGAGACTTGATCTGAGAATCAAGAAAAATGGTGCTGTTTTGAAAAACCAAAGTGTCTAGTTCTCATCCCCCCAAACCCCATTTAACCTCAGACATTTCTAACATGATAAAGAGACTGCAGTCACTTGTATTGAAATTGAAATGGTTTCCAGTCCAGCTCTGATAATGAAAACAGCCCTCTGCCTTTTTTTTTTCCTGAATACATCACATGCATGAAAAAGACTAGGCACTGCACTCCTGTTTTGGCCAGAACCTTAGAGAAAATCTGAGCAGATAAAATAACTTACATAAGAATACATAATGATAAAAACCTATGTGCTCTTCTTTGTATTTAAACAATTTTCTTGAGGCAGAGTTTCATTTGGCTCAAGCTGGCCAAGTGTTCACATTTAAACCTCCTGAAACTCCTGCCTCCATCTCCAGAGAGAGAGAGAGAGAGAGAGTTTATAGGCTTACACCATTCCTTGATCCTTCCTACCCTCTTCAGGGAGACATTTGTGGGGCTAATGGATAAAGAGGGGGAGAACTAGATCTCACAGAACCCCTAGGTTCTGCCACATGGCTTTAGACGCATAAGCCTGAGCTGCCATTTTCCTAGAATGTACTTCCTGCTTTAAGAAGAAATCACTGAGAGGCAGAGTGAACAAAGAGACACCAAGTTTTCCTAAGTCATGTGATATTGCACAAGGGTGATGCTGACAACTCTCCCTCAATGGTGTAAGATACTATGAAGACTTTGATAGGACAAGCGACAAGCACTTAGTAGGTTACAAAAAACACCCAAGCAAACAAACAAAATAGCCATATACAATGACCTATTCTTATTCTGTTTATTTTACCTAATTGCTCCTGTTCCTTTTTTCTAAACTTTTTTATTGGTTATTTTATTTATTTACATTTCAAATTTTATCCCCCTTTCCAGTTTCCCCTCCACAAGTGCCCTATCGCCTCTTCTCTCCCCCTGCCTCTATAAAGGTGCTCCCCCATCCACTCCTGCCTCAGGGGCCTAGCATTCCCCTACCCTGGGTCATCAAGCCTCCACAGAACCAAGGGCCTCCCCTCCCAGTGCTGCCAGATAAGGACAACCTCTGCTACATATCCAGCTGGAGCCATGGGTCCCTCCATGTGTACTCTTTGGTTGGTGGTTTAGTTCCTGGGAGCTCTGGGGAGCAGGGGGGATCTGGTTGGTTGATATTGTTGTTCTTCCTATGAGGTTGCAAACCCCTTCAGCTCCTACAGTCCTTGCCCTAACTTCCCCACTGGGGTCCCCACCCTCAGTCCAATGTTTGGCTGTGTACATCTGCATCTGTATTGTTCTGGCTCTGGCAGTTTCTTTAAATCCACCATTTAATGAGAATCAGCTCTTCAAACTTGAGTATGACATAGATTATATGTTGACCAGATACAGACACCGGAACAACCCCAGCAGAATGTGCAGTATTACTACCCAAGAGCAGAAGATTAAGGTCATAGCAATGGCAAGAAAATAATGGGTCCCTTAGCCTGAGCTATTTGAACTCTATTGTTATGAGTTTCAAAGAGGAGCTATGAAGAGTCAACTTAAGGATAAAAGAAAAGGACAGGGCAGAGTCATTTGAACTGTCTGTGTCTGTGTTTACACAGGGCCTGAGCTGAGACCTTGTCATCTCAGCCTAGTCTTTGTGCTTAGACAGTTAAGAGACCATCACACCTATCCCTAACTGACAGATCCCTTGAGAAGCCATTTTGTGTATCAACTGGCTTATGTGCAACTTACTATTTTTCTGCTGAGCTTCCTAGGTAAAGAACATGCCAATGGTTTTGTCTGCTTGTTTTTTATGAGAACGGGTCTAACTGTACACATTGGAGTATCTTGGAAATTAACATATAACATATGTTGGTCTGGAACTTGTAGCAATCCTCCTGCATCAGCCTTCTGAGCGCTGGTATAATAGTGTACCACCCTACCTGACTGACAACAAAATTCTTAGCTATGTACTGCCCTGAAATTATAACACAACTTGTGGTCTCTTCCTGTCACTTTATAGCAACATTTGCCCAGTTTATTTCTACCTAAATTTTATATTGACTCTGTATTTTCATTTATGTTTTGTTTTATATACAGCCATAGCTTTGGAAACCTCTCTTAGCTTACTATAATCAATTAACAATCTATTCTTTCTTTGAGAGAAAACTAATGATTCAAACAATGGAAGCAAATGGTTGTCTGTAGCCAGTCTTTGCTACTTTGTGGGTTCTTCTTTTCCCCACCCATTAGTCCCCTCCCCCATCTCACCCCTCCCCCATCACTAGATAGGAGAGAAAGAATAGAGGAGAGAAAGATAGAGATCCCTGTATTAATTTTGTTCCCTTTGTTTCTTCTTTGAGCATGACTACTAACAAACCACAATCAACACCACGAACTACCAACCAACACACCACACCTCTCAGGGCCTTAGCATTCAGACACCCTTATATATACCCCCTGAAAAGTTCCCAGAATTCCAAACATCACTGAAGCTATCTGTCGCTGGCAAAACCACACCTCTGCTAGAACAGGAAACAAATTATAGTCAGCTGCTATGGACAGCCCAGAGCAGTCCATATCCCCACACCGGGGATTAAAACGAAAACATATTCTTATAATATTTCAGTGTTTTTCTTAAAAATTTTCAGAATTGTCAATAGAGTTATCCTTTGCATAAGAGTAGGAACAACAACTTAACTTACTCCCAGAACTCTATCAGATAAGTAAATATGGTCTCCTAGGAAGTTTTCCAAAATATAGCTCAGGATATTTTAACAAAAAAAAATCAGAATTCTATCTAACATAGAATACCTCTCTCTCTCTCTCTCTCT
>NW_022196894.1:69936354-69939211 GCF_008632895.1 Mastomys coucha | reverse complement strand
AGCTACTTCTCCCTTCTAAACTATTTTACACAGAATATTCTCAATTGTCTACAGAAAGAACTGTAAGCTGCTTGGCCTACCAAGTAGAACCTTCCACAACCTGTCCTCCTATGCCTCTTTACACTCCAACTCCCACAGTTCCCCTCAGAGCTAAAAAATGGCAGCTTAGACACAAACCCACTCAGTTCCCTACCCACATGCTCCCTTCCTCCCAAGCCCATCTCCCTCATCTACCCCCTTCCCTCCCCCTTCAATGAATATCATGATTGAAATACTGATTTTGGCTTTAATTGCTTTCACCCTGCAGCTTTGAATCATTTTTCTTTGATACACACACACACACACACACACACACTTTTTTTTTTTTAAAACTCAAGTAGCAAGAAAAGTTCATTAATTCATGAAACAGGACCTGAGGTGTGGAGGCAGAGGTCTTCCTCCTGGGTAAAACACATGATTAGTACAGGGTGAGTCCCTAGATTCCATCCCTAGCACCAAAAGTCAGTAAGCTATGCATCATAAAGACAACATATATAAACAAATTTAGATTCAAGAACTTATCTATATAGAGACACAGATACAGATGTAGATACAGATCTCTCTCTCTCTCTCTCTCTCTCTCTCTCTCTCTCTCTCACACACACACACACACACACATACACACACACACACAAATATGACTTTCAAAAGAAAAAAATATAAATGAAACTAGCCATTAAAAAAACCAACGTCGCCTGGGTATGGTGGTGCATGCTTTAATCACAACACAAAGTAGGCAGAGGCAAGTGAATCTCTGTGACTTCGACAACAGCCTGGTCTACATAGTAAGCTTTAGAACATCCAAGGCTACATAAAGACACTCTGCAATATATATTTGTAGCATACTGTAATATTCAGAAACATATACCAAAGTTTTAGCATAGCCTATCCAAGGCTCCATGCCCGTAGTCATTCAAATATGCAATATTGATCACAGCAGTAATTATAGTCTGCTGAAACCTCCTTAGCCAGATTTAGCTCTAAGCTTATATATTTACCCATACAAAAGCCAATAAAATTAGACGCTTCCACACAATGGGAAGTTCAGTTAGCCAAGCTGGAGGTTGAGGAAGGAGACAACGTCTACCAACAACGCCCAATCATTTCAGCCTAATAACCTATGCCTGTCTCTTTTGCACCAATGTTTTTAGACCAAGATCTTTCTAGTTTTTGATTCTCCACATTTAATGCTGACACTGTATAAAACACTGAGAAAACAAAAAGGCAAAACAATAGAACTATGGCAGGAGGGTGGGACCAAGAAGGAGCCCTTGAAACCAGAACATAAAGGAAAACTGGAAGCATCTCCCCACCCAGTCTGACCTATCATACAAAACCACAAGTTCATCCAGGAGCCAGAGCCTTTGACCTTTGCCAGCTCTCTCTACTGCACCCTCACAAGTGCTTTCTTCTCTTATTAAATTCTCTCTTTTGTTACTGCAAACCTGTCTCTTGGCCAAATCTTTGTTCACAAACATAAGAACTTAGTAGTCTCACTAGGTACTCTTCCCAACCCGGACCTATGTGTATGGCATAACTGTATCAATATGTGTGAGTGCATTAATGTCAAAGTGCATATGGGGAGTCTTCGTGGTATCGTAGATGCCACCCATGACATTACAGGTCTTGTCATTAGGCATCAAAACAATGGTCTGTAACAGTGGTGTGTGAGACTCACTGTGAGGATGCAGAATGTCTCTCCTAATGTTCCCCACAAGTCACCAGCACTGAGATGCTCAAGAAACCTTCATCCTGCTGGCTCCAGAGCGCATGCTCTGTCCAGAACAGTCTGCACAATGAAAAGTTAGTGCACAATGAAAAGGGAAAAGGCTGGACCATCCAAAACTAGGCCACATGCCTCTTCCATAGCTAAAATCTGAGGGTACGGAGGCTTCAAGAGTTAACAAGAAAACATTGCATCCACCCTGTGTTCTCAGCCCATTTACACCCAGTCAAGGTCAAACTCTGCTCAAATCTGCTCTCTGACTATTTACAAACCTCTTTATCAACACTAGTCCTCTTCAAGTTCTGCCATCTCTCTTCAGGAAAGAAGTATTTATTTAATCAACAAGTACAGCTTGAGGAACATCAGGCTCTTATTCATGGCTAAGTAATTAAAAAACGGAAAACACATCTCGGAGTGCCTAATATATGCAGGCATTAATTGGTTCAATTGGCGAATGTTTCCCCAGACTGCATTTGTTTCTTGTGGATGGGTCCTGCGTTCCCACCCATGCCTCCTGGCTTTCAGGGTTTGCTAATTAGTGCTTTCCTAATCCCATTCAGAAAACTAGAGCAAGTCTTTTGCCATTCCCCTTCCATAAATGGGTGGTCATTGAGATTAGGTCAAGCCAGCTCAGCCTACAATGGCATCCTTAATCAGCCAACGTGAAATCAAAATGAGGCAAAAAAAAAAAAAAAAAAAAAAAATCTTGGCTTTTATCTCACACTGTCTTTGGAGCTAATTAAAATGCAGGGGCTCTTCCTCCTGTGACAACCCTGCTGTTCCATACACTAATAAGCCAACAAAAGGTGCTGAAAGCAACGGGCTGAATAATTGTTGAAATTTACAGTTCCTTAATGGCAACTGTTAAAAAGATTTCTTCTGCCTCTTCAGTAGAGTCTATCTTTCTCTGCTAAAGCCCCAGCTAAGAGTTCTCTCCAGAATTCATAGTAAGAATCACACATATTTGTAACTGTTCCTCTAAAGGGATGTCCATTTTTGTTGTTGTTTTTGTATTCCTTATTTGGCTTCTTAATACATTCTACTAACTAAAGAGTTAAATATCACCATGCTTTTTTTTTTTTTTTTTTTTTT
>NW_022196894.1:69936093-69936237 GCF_008632895.1 Mastomys coucha | reverse complement strand
AAAAAAAAAAAAAAAAAAAAGAGAGAGAGAGAGAGAAAGAGAGAAAGAAAATGCACACACAGCCAGCTACATGTGCAAGTTGGGATTAGAACCTTCCTAGTCATTTATCCCACCAAAAGAAAATTTTAAATTAATAACCAACCT
>NW_022196894.1:69933655-69935987 GCF_008632895.1 Mastomys coucha | reverse complement strand
AAAAAAAAAAAAAAAAACCTTCCCCCTCAGCTAGAGTAAGCTTTTGATCTGACTGCTTCCCTCCCTCTGGGTATTTCTTTATATTTATTAAAATGCACCTCCAGCATGTTACAAGTAAAACAATAATTTCCTACACTTAAATACATGTACAAGCATATAATTTGAGGATACAGTTGCCAAGGAATACCACATGTTCCAAATGCATATACTAAATTAAATCCACATTATAATTATATTTAAAAATCAATACATTCAGAGGGGATTCAACACGTTCAAAGCTTAACAAACTGTAATTGTGAGAAAGTGACCTACCTACCTCCTACCTGAGCCCTGGCAGGATGTAAGGCACCTGGACAGGAAGTGGGTGCCCACCTTAAAAGCCTGAGTATAAAAACATCTTAAGAGGCTTTAATCTCTCCTGGCACCATGTCACACTGCCATTGTGATGTGGGATCCCTAAGAGGTACCCAAAGCAACCTTGAAGCTGCATATACAAGCTCCCAAATCAGATATATAGGGATAATATAGGAATAAAACTCTCTTTCCAAGAGAAGAGTTAGTCCACACTCAAAAAGGTAAATATCTGCACCACAGGCTTTTGAAAAAGCAGTCACTCTGTCATCTAATATTAAAACAAAACAGGGTGGGCAATGATGGTACACACTGTTGATCCCAGCACTCAGGAGGCAAAGGCTGGGGATCTCTAAATCTAGGCCAACCTGGTGTATAGAGTGCCAAGGTTATGCAGAGAAACACTGTCTTGACAAACAAATTAAACAAACAACAACAACAACAAAACCCCAAAACCATAGTACCAATCATTATTTACAGCAGAGAAAGACAAGTAGTAAAAATATATCATATTTCAGATGAAAATTAGCTTCTTCGGTCTTTGCCCCTTACTTGTTATGTGTATGTAATTTTGTAAAACGTCAAAACACATCACCCTATGAGAATGTATACAATACACTCTTGGAAGAAGTAGCTAAAATGATCCATCAGGAGAGATGATATTAAATAGGAAGAAATAATAATTGAGAGTAAGTATCAAGTTTTAAAAACACGTTAGTTTAAACCTACAAGCCACTACTAACACACAAACTATCATTACCAAGTTATCAAGGTAAGGTAATAATAACTCACATAAAACACGAAATATGTGTTATGTGTATTAAATCATTTAATCCTTTCTGTTAGGCAGGAAACAGGTACTATTGTCTCAGGCAACTCGGGAGGGAGAGAACTGGAGCACAAAGTATTTTAAAAATGTCACTTTCCCATGTTCGCAAACTTGTAATTAGGGGCTGAGCTTGTACACTTAATCGTAGCATCATTGTGTATAATTAAATAAATTACAGGATATTATAGTTTATTTTATTGTATTTTATAAAACAGTAATAGTTAATATTTACTAAAGGTCAGAAACTATGTGTATAAAGTATCTTACTCAAATTATCTCACAGAAATCTCTCACAAACCTGTCACCATCTCACCCTCAGCCATGACAGCCAACCAGGCTCTCAAACAAGAGACATCTCACAATGGTCACACAGAACTCTACAGGAGGAGGTGAGAGAGCATACTGTGTTACAAACATGGACTGTTAAAGTTTGCCAGCTTGTTGTTTTGTGTTGTTGTTGTTGTTGGAGACAGGGCTTTTCTGTGTAGCCCTGGCTATCCTAGAACTCACTCTGTAGACCAGCATGACCTTGAACTCAAAACAGATTTTTTGCCTCCGCTTCCAAAGTGCTGGGATTAAAGACATTTACCACCGATCTGCCACCCTCATTATTTTTAACTGTTCAACTATTTCATGTATTTAACAGTTCAGTTATTTCATGTAGATCCACAATGTTTTAAAGTAAATTTCCAGAAATGTTTTAGCTTGCAAACCCAAAACACTCTGCCCACCAAACAGTTCTGTTTCCTATCTCTTAACTTTAGCCATAGTGAACATGGGTGTGCAAATCCACACATCCAAACTTGTACGCATCCTATGAAACATATCGAACATATTTAAAGATTGACTGCATTCTTGAAATGTGGTACATTTAAAAAGTAAAAATATCAGATAAGCTAACCTGAGTGAAGCATCTGCAGAAGGTTCGAGGGATCAACACAGCTATTATCTCTTGGAAGATTTTGGACTTTCTCAAAACTAAGTATCCAGACCATTTTGAAAAGGTTCATGTACTAATCACAGACATCAGAATTAAGTGGCTGATGAAGGCAGGGCGGTGGTGGCACACGCCTTTAATCCCAGTACTTGGGAGGCAGAGGCAGTCGGATTTCTGAGTTCAAGGCCAGCCTGGTCTACAGAGTGAGTTCCAGG
>NW_022196894.1:69916362-69933587 GCF_008632895.1 Mastomys coucha | reverse complement strand
AAAAAAAAAAAAAAAAAAGTGGCTGAAGAAAAATGTAGAACTCAACAGTACTAGCTGGCACAAATGTATGCCCTCGGTTTCATACCTCCCTTCCCCCAACACTAATTTTCTAAGGAAACACAGAATCATAGTTAAATTACCACACAGGATCTGTCCTCATAGTAGCTCAAATGCAAATGCGAAGAACCCTGGGAGACACTGACCCCAAGTGCCTCACAAGCCCAGAGGTGCAGTCACTTGCTACCAATGCTGAGCAAAAAAAAAAAAAAAAAAAAAAAAAAGTACTTTGCAATGAAAGTGCATAAGGTATCACAAGATCTAACTCAGCAAAATAAAAGGAAGTAGGTTTATCAGAACACACAAGGCACTCTCTTTGGTAGCAGAAGAACAGTCCTTGACATTATAATGACTAATACGTTATTGTAAAACGTCAGGCACTGAAACCCTCCAGTCTTTAAAATGTAGGATTGCGCAATCTCAATGTGGGGGGCGGGGAGGAGAGGGCTAGATGTGACCAGTCTCAACCACAAATGAATTTGAGCGTTTAAGAAGGAGAGAATCAATAGCACTGTATGCGTATCTGGAAAGCAGACAGACCTCAGGATGGCCCTTGGAAGTAAGAAGGAGAAATATTCTCAAAGAAAAATTAGGAACATTTGACTCAAAACAAGAGTTAGTAACCTGTAAGCTGGAAGCATCTAAGGCAAGTAAGGCAAAATATCAGTGAACATGTCCTGACAACACAGGTGAGTGCGTGAGTCACATCCATATGCACACCAGTGAAGACACAAAGAGCCAAGAAGAATAGAAACAAAATTTTAAGTCATCGAATCTTGATAGGAAAATCCTCTTGTACGCTTTCTAAATTTTCTCTTTACTCGCCCAAACCATCAGGAGAAGACTGCAGTGACCATGACAACAGGGTGACAGTGGAGACACTATTTTACAAGCCCACTTAGCAGAAGGTGGACTGAGGCTCGCAGCCCCTGCTGTGAACGGAGACAACCTGTCTGGGAACCCCAGCCTGGCACATTTCCAATGACTAAGACAGCCAGGCTATTCCACGGTACCTTGTGCTGGACCACAGCTCAGGCAGCTCGGAAGGCAGACAGGAAGGAGATTGGCGGGAATGAGGCAGGGAAAGAGGACATTTCAGTAACTATCAGTTCATGAGAGAAAGGCGTAATGATGCCGATAAGGAGGGAAATAAGTATGGAGTGAGGGAAATAACCATCGTCCAGGGCTTTCCAATCCCATATGGCGACATGCTCCACTCCACTCCCTGAATGAAGATGTATGCCTGCCTTCGCTGCTCCAGAAGTTTCTCCATAGTTGAATGGGAATGAGGCAAGTGGGTCATTTAAAACAGATGGCTAACAGATTAAACCATATAGGTAATGACATCAATCTTCATCCAATACAGTAAAAGGCACTCACGCCTAGGATCCCCGTATTTTAAGACTGAGATTGGGGGGGGCAGGGTGTTGGATTGTACCAGTTTTAGACCAGTCCAGGATCGACTGAATTGCAAGCCAACCTAGCCTAAGTAAGACTGGGTTTCAAAATAAATACATAAGAATTCAATTTAAAAGTCATGTGCTCATGGAATGGGAAGCCGTTTTGTTTCATGCCAGGCTTACTGGGCCTCAGTGTTCTGGACATTTTGGGCAACAGCAATCTTTATGAGGAAGAGCTGTGTTATGTATGCATTGTGGTCCACTACCCTCTCCTCACTAGCTGCCAGCCAGCATCACTGTTGCAAGAACTAAAATTACCAAATGTCCCATGACAGTTGGCTCAGACAGACGTACAAGATTTTTGTTTTGTTTATTACTGTTTATTATTATTTTACAGCGCAATCCGAAGATGTATAGATGGTAACTAAGGGAATCCAAACTAATCCTTGAAAATCCTTATTGCTGAGATATTGTGAATATTCTGCCTAGTCGAATATCAGTTACAGAGTTAGGATTTAAGGGTGTGTGTGTGTGTGTGTGTGTGTGTGTGTGTGTGTGTATGGGGACTTGGGGGTGAGAAAAACTCTGAGAAATAGGGGCTGCTAGCTCCCAAAACCAAAGCTTAAACAGGTAACAGGAAATTACTGATCATTCACAGGAAAACACATTAGGGATAAAAACTTGTAGAAAGAAAACCAGCTATGGCACCCCATCCCTTCCAAACCCATAAGAAGCCTGAAGAGGGTAATTAGAGACAGAGTTCACAGAAAGGACCGAGACAATGAGAACCTGGATGATGCTTTCGCTGTGAGCCAAAAGGGAAAGGTTGGCCATCGTAACAAAAGGCCTTCAGAGAGAGCATTTCAGGCCACCCTGCACCATTTGGTGCCCCACAGCCATCTTTAATTACGATAATGGAATCAAGGAGTGAAGGTATATTCTACCAGGCTTTGGTCACTAGCAATTATGCACAACATAGACTCTGCTTTCACAGCAGTGTTCTCTGAGAAGAAAAAGAAATCAAGCACATCCCTTTCTGAGTTTTGGGTGCTAACCAGTCAACCATGCTGGCCAGATCCTGTCCCTTCGTTGCTTTGTAATATACACTATTCACCCTGCCTAGACTCTTCAATGACAACTATTCATTCACGTGTCCCAGGCTGATCAAATGGGAGTCACCGTGATGGTTCGGCACTATGTGCCCTTACTGCATGGCCAGACAATGCTTCCTTCTCATCAGTCTGGTACACAAGCTCTCCAGTTAGACTGTCTATGGAGTCTCCTCCACACAGGTCATGGGGAAACAGTCTCATGGGCAGAACAGGTACCCGAGGCAGCTAGCTACTTGTTCAGCAGAAGTCCAGGCCTTTCTCAACACATGGAGCCTTGGCTTAACAATGGGAGGTAAAGGGAGAATAGCTCTTGCCCCTATTCTAAGCATCCCTTGGTCTTACCCTGAATCAAAGCCGCTAATTATGCCAGGCAGGCAGATTGAAGAGTAGCGGTTTTGTGATCCCGGCTATTGTTCAGCAGGGCTGAGATCACCAATGCATTTTCCTAGGTAAAAAGCATTTGAAGGGGAAAAGTCTGGGCCCTTATTATCTCTTTGTGTTCTTAAACAGTGCCTATTTACAAACTTTTCACTAGAGAGTAAAAACATTTACTGATAATAAAACACTGCAGTCTTTCAGAGAGTTAACCTCTTCCCCCAAAACATGACAAAGTGCCCGAGGTTCATAGAAAGGGAGAAAATGCCTTTAGTTTCTAGTCACAAATACAGAAAGAAGACATAAGAAGGAAAGATTATCACAAACACTTTAAAATAACTTCTTGGGTCTATACTACCTTGTATAACCACAACAAAACACACAGTAATACTATGTCTCGACAGGCGCAGAGGACTCCTACGCCTCACAGAACTATACTGGCAATGAAGCATAAGATACACTAATCAAGAAAACTTGCATTTTGTAGTGATCACATAATCTCTGAAGGCAAAAGGCTAGCCTTTCCCTGGATAAATGTTTTTATGGTTTTTGGTTTTGTGGGGGACTTTTTGTTGTTGTTGTTGTTGTTGTTGTTTTGTTTTGTTTTCCCAAGAAGTCATGAGACTTCAAATATTTCAGCCACCTCTAGACCTTGTCTTCATGGTGCTCCTTAAAACAAAATCTATTACAAAATATAAAGATAGTCCACTTAAACCACTAAAGACATACAACTGTAACCAAGTTAAAATGAGAAAGGAATCCCCCACATTTATGTTCTACATACTTTGTATGCCTGCGTTGTCTAGTAGATAAATAAAACGTAGGCTGTCATCTTGAGCATCAAGGACACTGAAATAAATCTTGGGGGAAATTCTTGAATATGTAAATAAATAACAGTTATTTTCTTTCCAGAGGGGGAAAAATGGAAGTCTGGCTCTCTATCAATGTTTCTCATATCTTACTGATAGAAGTTTTAAATTTTCCTTGTAATTTCTCTTGTCAGAGTTTTCCTTGCCACTAAACAGAGCTATGAATTAACAAGCTTCTTTTTATGCAGAGAAGTATGTATACCCTCCAAGAGCAGCAAGCTATTCCACCTGATCTAATTTGGGGAAGCTGTCTGTACTTAGCCCAAACTGAAACACCTGTGAAGCCAGAAAAACAAACCAACCAACCAAGTAACCTAACTTCCTCTCCGCTAAAGTTCACACTGTAATCCTGGAGCTTCAAAGATGTCTGCAGTCTAGCTAACGTTCACACTGTAATCCTGGATCTTCAAGGAAGTCTGCAGTCTCGAATTTCTCTTATGGGACACACTAGATTGCAGTTTATCTCCAGAGACCTTTTATCCCCACCTGCTGGAAGCAAGAAACATAACTGGGTCCAAGATAATCAATGATGGATTTCAACAAGAAAAACTGTACCTCTATGCATCAGACTGCAAAGGGGCCTGTGCTCAGCTATATCATTTGGGGTAGCATTTCTGTCACTGAATTAATTCCCCACCCAAAAAGCTTTTGTCTTGTAATTGCCAGCTTATTCTTTTCTCTTCCCATTGGGTTTTAAAGCGGGCCCTTATATTTCATGATAATTTTCAAGTAACTGTTTTGCAAACAAAACGATTGAAACACAAGACAAACGTATAGCTGTGGAGCATGATCCTACATCACTGAACTTGGATTATGAGGAATGTAACATCTATTATTTATCATCCACAAAGAAAATGGATCCGTGCTTCAAAAATAAGACATTAATTCTTTCTAACAGAGGAATAAAGCTTTTTCTTGAGGAAGAAAATGAGCCCTGTCTGCTTTAGCATGTAACACTGGGCTCTAGCAGCCTCCGGGGCTATAGAAACAGAAACAGCTGCCCTGTGTCCACCTTCTGCTGAATAAATTAATCCTTATTGGTGATTATCCCCTAATTCACTTAAAAAAAAAATGTAGCTTTGAAAAAAGAAACAGACGTTTTGGTGGGACCACTGTTTAAATTTAACATACAAATTATTGTTTTCCAAGTGGTTTAAATGTAACTAGGTAAAATAAATAATTTAACAGAGCCCTAAGAGAAACTAGGAAAAGTCAAAATAATAGTCCACAATGGGCATAAAAACAAGGCATGTGCTTGTGGCTAAACATCTTCATGCCTCCTTAGTGATTCAGGATAGCAATGGCTCTCACAGAAGAATAAAGGAATAAAAGAATTACCTGCCACCATTAGGTTTTCTTTCAAGCTAAGTAACATTTGTATTGTTATTTAATACACTAGATTATTTTTCACCTTGAAACTCACCCATTCAGTCTCTGTTATTTGGTAATCTATACCTTGAACATGGTTCTACCACAGTTCCATACACAGATAAGCATGGTTGAATCTCAAGCAGATTTTGGCATATGCATCAATTTTCATAGTGCATTGATAAGTCAAACTCAAAAGGAGGTAGGCATGCAATCACACAGAACAAATAAATAATATATTTTAACATACTTATTGAATGATTATTTACAAATTCAATGCTCATGGGAAGTATAAACATTAAATATGGAGTTGAAATAAGTGCAGCTTAAGTTGCTTTTGTAGGCTCAGCAAGTTGAGTCAGAGGGTAAAGACACTTTTCTTCAAGATTAAATCCTAAGCTTCATCCTCAGAACCAACTCCCCCTCAAGTTGTCCACTGACTTTCACACAAACACCTTGCCACATATACATCTTCTACAACGCATGTGTTGTACACACACAAACACACACATACATTTTAAAATTGAAGAAATAATGAAAATACAATTTAAATTTTAATTGCCTTTCAAAGAGGAATTTTTCCTACTAAAGGGTCTATCTCATCGATCACTAATGAAAAATATATTAACTTGCTATTACAGTCATGTCAATCAGTAGAGGTTACAATCCACATGTAGATATCTTAATATTAACAAAATTATACATAATTTAAGCAATTGATTAAGATATCAAATTAAGCTCCTCTAGGAAGAAGTTACTGAAATAGAAGTCCTGAAATAGAAAACCATAACTGAGAGCTTGGGGTGGGTACCACAGATGAACAAAAGATATCAGTAGGTTTCTGGAGGAAGGAACAAGAGTGGAAACCTGTTCAGGAACTAAGCTGAGGTACAGCTTGTTGCCCACTGAGAAGAGGCATTGGAAGAAGCGGAAGGCCACTGACTCAGCCTTAGAAAGCACGATCCTAAGTCAACAGAATATCTGGAAGATGGATGTGAAAAGAAACTGAGAGGAGATTAATTGAAGGCTTGTGGAAAGGCAATTATTTTTACTTGTCAAGTCTTCTTCCCCCCAAAGCATGCAAACTTGGACAGCCGGGATTTACCACCAGCCAGGCAGCTGACCGCTTTCCAGAATTTAAACAAACTGCCAGGTGAATCGTAGGAGAGCTTCATTCTCTCATTGGAGTGATCCCACAGCCCACCAGCTGCTGTCCTAGCTACTCTACTAACCCAAACACCAACAAGCCATATTTGTTTATCTAACAGAGAACTCCAAATGGGAATCCTATAGAGGAACTGATTGTAACACAGAGTGAGGACTTAGATATGCTTATAATCCATTTTCCTATGGGATTAACAAGTCTATGAAGGACAAAGAAAAAAGCCATAGGACAGAATGGAAAGGACCAACTTGAACAAACTGCAAACTGACACCAGGAGAAATGGAGCAAGTTTGAGCATCCTAGAAAAAAAATCAGGAAAAAGAACACCGATAAATCAATAAAAAATAGGAAGATGCAGACAGACCCTGACTGACAATGACTAGACATAATGTTTTGAACTTTTATTTCTCCTTAGGATTGTGATAGTCAATAGGAAACTTAGATGACAGCCAGCAACAAAGAACAGGAACACAAGTCCTTCAAGCAATCCTGAGAGTCAGCAAGAACAATGTTACAATGCACCAGATTACATTGATGGACTGCACTTTCTACTTAGAACATTTTTAATTTACAATAGGACTAGCAGGACGTAACACATATAGCTTCAGTATAGTCATAGTATCTAACATATTATGAGCTGAAATAAATGAAAATAAAACATCAATAAAACAAAATCACAGCCATGAAAACAAAAATAATAATAACCTAATTTGCTGCTAAAATGAAAAATGAAACAAGTTTCACAAGTTGTAACAAGTTTCCCAAGAAAATATTCCAGTCTGGAAGCCAATGATAGAATTATCTGAGTAATGTTTGCTCTAAGTGTTAAAATTGAATATGTTTGGCCAGTCGGTGGTGGCACACGCCTTTAATCCCAGCACTTTGGAGGCAGAGGCAGTCGGATTTCTGAGTTCGAGGCCAGCCTGGTCTACAGAGTGAGTTCCAGAACAGCCAGAGCTATACAGAGAAACACTGTCTCCAAAAAAAAAGCCAAAAAAAAAAAAAAATTGAATATGTTTGATGTTGTAGAAGATAGATGGTGGGCATGATTTCTACCTAGTGTTTCTCATATCTTTCCAGTGTCTACCTTCCCCTAACACATTTCAGATGGAAGTGATCCCCTCCTGCAATCACACTAAGCTCAGCTAAGCTAGCTAAACCAATCTGTACGTATCATTTCCCAGCCCATTCATTTCTCCAGAGGTGGCATTTTTCTCTAGAGTCATATTAGACAAATGGGAAAGACTCCTAGACATTTTGAACTACACAAAATGTTTCATCAAGTACAAAATGAATTCTCATAATCACTTAAACATACAAAAAGGCTCTGTCTTAGATGCATGTGTACATTTATAACATAACGGATTGGTTTATTGCTCTGAGCAGAGTAAGGAAGCGTTAACTATGATGTCTCAACAACACTGAGAATTCCATAGCAGCCATTAAACCAAACATCAAGACCTTTGGAACTGAGGTGTGAGCCAACTGCATTGCAAGCTTTAAAGTCAAGACTAGGACAGACACAAGGGACTCCGGCAGCCTTAGCCAAGGCCTTCAAATAACAATGTGATCACAGGAGAAGATCTCCCTGCCTAGGACAAGCAATCCAAGCACCTTTGTGTCCTTCCAGGGTTTCCACAGCAACCGAAGTCTTGTTCAAGGAAATTTCTGAAGTAAATCAGATTTGTCTATTTTACCAGGAACAAAAGCCACAGTGAGGTCTGGTGTACATGCCAAGACTTGCACTGGAGATGACAGTGCACACGTCTTTCTAGTTTGCCAGACTGCCAGAAAAGCTGCGTGTATTTCACCTCAGTCTTTCACCATCCTGAACAAGAACGTTTTCAATTCCTCTATGATCTTCATGGCTATCGGACCTCCTCCCCCGGTCACACCCACCCAAGTAAGTAAACCCTGAACCCAAGAACACCAGATGCCAGGCACACAATTCAAAAGTAAACTCCCAACCCCGACGTGTTCCCCAACAGCCTAGTAGAGGGTAGTACAAACATAATAGTTCGCAGAGGTGCGTGTGTGGAGAGAGAGACCTGTGAGCATGCACACACATGCACACAAAGAGCTTATACGGAGAGGAAAAAAAAAGATGCAATCAATCACACTCACATCCCAATAAAAAAAAAAAGTTTGTTTCTTCTCATAGTTTGAAACTTCTTGAATGTCAGGCTGATTTAGGCAGCAATACGAAGGACTTGAGGCTTGCATCTATATATCATTTCATCGAAGCTGAAGCAGGGGTGCAATGTATTTCTATGTGTAGCTGACCACAGCCAAATCGGTTTCTAGTCTTATTAGGGCCTGGTGATGTTGACACAGGGCTAAGGGCAAAGCCTTGACCTTCGCATTTCCGCCCTGACCTTGGGACTGGATTTACTCATTTCATCTCCAACCTCTGCTTCTGGAGTGATGTCAGAACTGCCTGCAGTGTTTAAGGGATCAGTTCACCCAAACCAAAGTTATTTACTTTGAATGTCATTGCAAATCCTCTGAGGGCTGTTGAGATTTGTTTGTCTTGGGGAGGTCTGTTTGTTTGTCTTTCCCTTTGGGGTGGGGCTCCAAGTCATCACCCATATCTATTCTACTTCAGTGAAAGCAAACTGCTCCCTAAAATCTTTAAAAGTTTCCATCAAAATCTGCTAAACCAAAATGATGCTTCCCAGACCAAATCCATAGGGCCACAGTTCAATTAAAGGAAAGCCATTTGTAAAATGAACGTATAATACTAAAGAAGACATGACCATAAAGTTTGTTAGTGAGAATTTCTTAATAATTAGAATGTTGAATTCTAATTCCATTTACATAGCTTTTAAGTCAACTTAGTCTAGACAGAATCAGACTTTCTTTCTCATTTGCTTTTAAGATGGATGCAGATGATAAACTCAACTTTATAAGGACACTTTCAAGCTGGGGTGATAGTTCTTGGTCCGTAAGTGTGGAGGCCAGTATTTGGATCCCCAGAAATCATGTAAATACCAGGCAAGTTAGGTCTCCCACTTGTAACCTAGCACTCTGAGGGAGAGACAGGGGATCTTCAGATCATGCCAGCTATCTGGACTCGCACAGTCATCAAATTCTGTGTCCAAGTGAGAAATCCTGTATTAGTAAGAGAGTAAATGAACATTCAGAAGGCCATTAGACATCAACACACGCACACACACACACACAGAGAGACACACACAGACACACACGCAAAGATTTAGTCTTTTATTCCTATGTATACCTTGGTCATAAGCAACCTTAATGCTTCAAACTCCATTCCTTGGCTGAGATCCAGTCTCCAAGACTTGAAGCCAACCAGGGAAAAGGAAAAGAATATATCAAATTACCCAAGTGCTTAGCAGGGAAACAGAGAGCATGCAGGGAAAGCATCTGGGGGGAGTTGGACCTATCAAAAACACTCAATGGGGAGAGAAAGGGCAATTTCCCCTCAAGAGTGTGTGAGTCTGTTTTATTGAGGTAAATTGGCTTCTCTATGTAAAAGGTGGTAGATCTGTTGATGCCATTTGCTGGGTTACTCTTATCTCAACAGAGGGCATGGCATTTGGGGCTCTAAAGTTTCTAAATCTGTGCAGCGTTAAACAGGGTTTTGAAAAGAACGTTCCATTTGAGATACTGAGTAAATGGGTTCACACAGCATGAAGTTTATTGTAGCTCAAGCTAATTTTCACATTTTTCCTCTCTATAACAAGCTAGTCATTTGTCCTCTGTATTCATAATGGAAAGAAAACAAGAGTGTCTTTGTTTGTGTACAGTAACTAGATGCTGTAAAAGTCATTCAGTCAAGCTTCACTATGCTTTCACCTTTAAACCTTAACCTGACTTGTAACAATATTTGTACCCTCTAAAATTACACTGGTTGAACCCAGACGGAGTTAATCACCCTTCACTGTCTCAGAGAAAAGTAGAATGACCTACCATTTAATGTGAAGCCATTAACATTCGAGAGGGGGGCAAGAATTCACATGGTGTGTTTATAAATACCTCCAAGACATGAATCCATACATTCAACCCTACCAGGACACTTTTCATATGGCATTTGTTTAGACAGCCAGATGGAAAATAATGACTGTTGTACACACAAGGCCAGAAGTGTCTGCTCTGTTAGCTGATGCAGCTCACTTTATACTTTTAGTACTGACATAAATTAATTCTAACAAATTCCATCTGTCCCAGAACAAAGAAAGACCCAAATCAAAGTGGAGTAATTAATGATATTCTTCCCTTCCCTTAACGACCATGAGTCCCCACACAGGGCAAACGCATACGGTCCCAGATTTCTACCTTCAAAGTATAACCAAAATCTTTCCATCAGTTCTGCTACATCACACAAATGCGAGGAGCCTGGTTCTTCTCACCAGCAGGGCCTGTGCTCCAGGAGGTGGTCCATCATGCTGGCCTAGGATGACCGTGAATGTGTAATGCACAGAGCCTAGGTCACTTCTCTCTCCATGCCCTCCTCAGCCTTGGTTCTTTTGGCAGTAGCTTCTTCCGTGCTTATCATCTTGCTTCTACAAAGCATCCTCCTAGAGAATTTTTTTTTTAAAGACAGATTGCCATTGCCACTCTGTCATAACCCTGACTAGCCCAGAGCCTACAATGTAGACTAACTTGGGAGCTAGAATAGGAGACATGAGAGACAAAGGTGTTTCTGGCCTCAAACCATCAGAAACATATCCGACTCTGCCTCCAGAGTACTGGGATTGAAGGCTAGGACTGTACCACTGCGCCTGGCCTTTATCTCCAATTTTTTAGTTTCTTTATAACATAAAAGTCTTATGGTGGGATCATTATGACTATCAGTCACACACATACACTAGGGTTGTTTTTTGGTTTGTTTTTTTGTTTTGTAAGAGCATAGAAAAATATACTTGTACATGTATATAACCATGACATGCATGTATTTGTGGTACATAACATTATATATAACACATAACATTATATATGTATGTATATATATGGAAGTATATATGTATGTATAATATATATGTATATATTATATATAATATACACACTTATATATATAATTACTTATAATTATATACATAAATGTGTTACCTTTAAAGAGATTGACAATGACATGGCTGCCTATCACCCCTGAGGCAGCTCCACAAACATTCACCCAGTTCAAAGCATCATCAGGGCCATGCTTAACAAATCTCCTATAAGGCGCTCTCTTTCCTCCTGCAAACTTTGCTCAAAGAAGGAACAGCACTCTCATTTCTATGTTGTGGCTGGCCAGAGATAATTCTACATTAGTTCCTCGTGATCGGTGTTTAGTAATGAGTTGCTCTATCCAAGAGATATAGGTAAACAATGTACTCTCCTTGGTACAGAATCAGACTAAGAGCATGCGCACATTACAATACAGTGTTGCATGGAAGGGCTCAGTCAGGGAGACTTCAAACCTTGGGAGCTTTGCAACAGGGCATGAGAGACAAACGTGCTTCTGTAGACGAAGGCTAACATGCCTCATGTGTGCTGAACGAGGGTTAGGCAAAGAAGCAAGAGGAAGAAACAGCATTAGAGAAGACTAAGCCTGAAGAGCAGCAGGTTATCCATGCTTCTGTATGGTTGCACGAAGAGAATGGCCACAGCAACTGGATGGGTGACAGATGCTGGCAGATGGACAGAAACCGAGGCATTTTCTGCCTTAACAAGTGCTATAGCAGACTTTCTTTGGACCACAAGGAGACCCTCCCCCTCCCCCTGAGTCTCCAATTTTCAGGGTAATGTTACCTAGTGATGACTCAGTGACAACTTGTATATTTGAATTCTTCTAAAACAGGTTCCAAGTTCCACGTTTTTTTTTTCTTTCTTTCTAAATCAATAGTACATCATTGAAATGGCAATATAGAGCAAACTTGCTCAAAATGGAAGGGAATGCAACTAAACCAGACTCAGAAATACTCATTTCCTTTCATTTTTCTCTTCTTTAACAAGACCTCTACTCTTAACGTCCAGACGGACATTATAGTAATTCAAATAGTTAATAGTGACCACCGAAGCAAGCAGGAAGAGCTTGCTGCAGTCAAGCCTTGCTTGTTCCCTTCCCTCCCAAACTTCTCATTAGAGAAGCTTCTCCTAGCGCTTAATTCAGAAACGAATTAAGCCTTCCAAAGACACATCTTTGTATCAATGATTCGCTTAAACTTCTGGTTCTTTCCCTCCAGTGTTTTAGGCTTTTATGTTTCCTGTAGGGCAGGTACAGTCTGCAGGGCTCTCTCTGCATACCCAGATTGTCTCGTAGTCCTGAACCCTACTCAGAGAGTCTCCTCAAATCCCTTTCTCTTATATCTATGCCCCTGAAGCGCCATCTCTTCATTTGGCCATCCAGAATTCTTTATCTTTCCTTGCTGCTACATCTCTGCTGGCCTTCACTCTACTCTCCTCCCCTTCATTATCTGAATAGTCTTAACCAGTCTAGTAGTTGGGAAATCTTTCTATCCCACTCAAGCAAACATTATCTTCCCTACCTAAAAACTAAGAACATAATGTTTTTCCTTCACCACACAGTGAAATTCAGTCTGGTTAACTTGGAGCAAGAAACCCCTCATATTCTGCCCACTGTTCTGGTGAGAAATATTTTCATAGGCACCAGATCTGTTAGCTATATTCATCCCTCAAGACCAGAAGGAATTTGGCTGCAAGACCTCCACGGATATCTAAATCCAAAGATGTGCAAAGTTGCTTTTAATATAAATATTGAGAGCATATTGCATGTGGCCTCCAGTATCCATGGCCATATTTTAAATTCTCTGGATGACCTGTATTCCCAAATACAATGTAAAGAGTGGTTACATCATTTTATTTGAGAAATAATCATAGTGAAAATAAGCCTGCCCATGAAAATGTGATTTGTTTTCCAAATATTTCAATCTCTTGTTGATGAGGCTGACAGTGTGGAACAGGTTAGGAGGTGACTGTCACAATCCCAAGAGGCTTCGGTTTCCCCACCAACACAATTTCTTTTCTGTATGCTTTCATAGGTTTATTTTGTTTATTCTTATGGGTAACTGGGAGACAAAAGAGGAAGCCTTGGTTTTCAATATTATTTAATTTGTCTCTGTGCTCCTTTTCCTTGGAAAGAAGCATATTTTCTCTTTTAACATTTATATTCATTGTGTACATATGTGTGTGTGTCCATGCACACACACACACACACACACACAAACACACACACATATTTTAATGATTCATATACCTCTCTCATGTATCAAATAAGACAACATGAAGCTTGAGTGTAGAAACAATAGTTAAATTTGCTTCTATTGTGCCAAAGCCTCAACAGTTGTTAGCTAGAACAGGTATCTGATGAGAAAGTAATAGTGAATGGTAAGTATTCTAAAGAATTGTAAAAACAGAATTTTGAGGGCTGGAGAGACAGCTCTGCATAGGAAGCGCACACTAGACCAGCCTGACCCCCACAATCCATGTAAAAGTAAAACCAGAAACTAACTCCATAAAGTCGTTGTCTGAGTTCTGCACATATAATTGCCATCACATGTGCGTGCACACACACCAAATTAAATACGTTTTACAACAGCATTTTTAATGAAGAAAGTATTTAACATGCCTCATTCTATTTATGAGTCAGTTTCAGTAAACTACCAAGCAAGCATTTCAAGGAACTTTAAAAGTAACTTGAAGTACTCAAATTCTCTAGATGTTTCTATAACTTTAATGGGACTTAACACTGTAGATCCTTAAAAGAAACTACAAAATATTTTACTATGTCTCCTTAAGATTCAAGTAAACCCAAACCAACAGCATGCATTCTTTCCTATCACATTTATGATAAACACATTGCCATCAAGGATCATTAAATTATTACTGAATATAGGCTTACCCTATGTGATTTGGAAGTGGTGGAGAATGTACTGTTTTTCTATTTTTTTAAAATGACTTATTTATTTTTATATTTTTTCCTGTGCTCCATTGTTTTGCCTGCATGCGTATCTGTGTGAGCATGCTGGATCCCTTTGAACCTGTGTTACAGACAGTGGTGGGTTGCCATGGGGGGTGATGAGAATTGAACCCTGGTCCACTGAATGAGCAGAAAGTGCTCTTCACTGCTGAACCTTCTCTCCACTCCCACATTGGTTCTCTGTTACATACAGGAGCATTAACTAGGAGCATTGAAATTCTCAGTTTGTCCGTGTAAGTTCATTGGTATCATTGGGGAGGTCTGGGACCCAGGAAGTCAGGGAAAGCTCTCCTTGAGAGCCTAACCAAGAACACTCATGGAAAAACCATAACATAAGCATAGGAGACACAAACACAGACTAGCGGCAGCATTCTAAAACAAGATTCTAGCCTGGTCATGAAATTAAAAATCTATAATTTTCCCTCCCCTCTTAAATTTTATTTCTGGTGAACTATTACCAGATACTATTTAACTACTGTGCTGGGAAAACTGCTTCGATATCCTGCTGCTTTCCTGGAAAACACATTCATACAAACGTATAAGATGAAACAGAAACTATTAGATATATGTATATTAAAGTTTGGAGAGAAAATCTGTACACAGGGTGGGCTGCACTGTAACTCAGTGGCAAAAGTTAGGACGTTGGTGACAAAGACAGGTCACCTCCTCTGATAAAGGAATCAACAAAACATCCCCTTGCTCTTTTTACCTGAATGGACAATATACCTTCATTTGAATAGTCTAGTAAATAGGTAATTTACAACTGCCCTCATTAATAAACATATGCTATAACTATATCTTATTAAAATAAAACATATCCTACTATACCAGGCTTCAATATCTTAACATTAGGACTGTAGGAAATCATTTCTATATCTATATTTGAACTGAAGGTGTGACTAATTATTGAATGTGTTTCAATGAAGAAAGCACTTTACATTACCTTTTGTATCTTCTCCCAACTGACAGATTAGAAAACAAGGTTTAGAAAACTTAAGTAGTACAACCAAGTTTACCCAGTTTGCTAGTGATAGGACCAATACAACAGACAGCCAGACACAAAAGGTGATGATGACTCAGTAAACAAGTGAATCCCCATTTACTTATATTCAACTACCTTGCCTTGTCCCAAATCCTAAGGCAGAAAGGAAGGCTCCCCACTCCCCGCACTGAAAAAAGCTGAGCTCCAAATAAATGAGGATTCTTAATCTGATTAAAATAATTCACAGTAAATTGCAAAGCTCTTAATCCTCTTAGAAGCATTAACATTTTTTTAAAATTGGAGGTGGGGTAGAGAGGAAACTTGATACAGTTTAATTGCTGGCATGTTTTACTCAGTATAAACAATATTATATTTTCATTATTCAAATAGAAATGGCTATCGCATTGGCATGGCGGTCTGCCCAGGAATGCATCTGTCTCTGACCTGTCAAATGAACCTGGAATTGTCTCTCAAAGATACTCATGCTTCCCTCACTGTGCTTGTTGATTCTCTTCAATCTCTAGAAGTCTGACCATGCAGATGCTAAGTAACAGTTATTTTTTATTTTTAAGTTTGAACTGGGTAAACAAGGGTACATACTCTGTTCTGACAGCAAGAAGTAGTATCATTCATAAGAATTTGGTAAGGACTCTCTATAGATAAGCTAATAATAATATTAACACCTCACACCTAAGTACACACTAAAACAGGTCAAACCAATTCTAACCACTTTGCATACACTAATTTGATCTGCATAGAATTCTTATCAAGTAGCCCCCTTCTTACCTCCATCTTACTGATAAGGAAAGAGAAATGTGATAAAAATCTGTTGGAGGAGACGCTACTACTCACTAGTGGGCAGCAAATCCCACCTTCACACCCTGCTCTTTTCAAATCGCTGCACCACCTAGCCAAATCACACCAAGAAAACACCCCACGAATGGGAAGTTAGTTTTCCGGGTTGCCTCTGGGCTAAAAAAACTACAAACCTGAACTCTAGAAACAATGTAAACATCAACCAACTAGATGCTCCCATTTCATGGATGAGGAACAACTAGCCCACAGCCTGGGGGGAGAGCATTTGAGTAGCCAGTAAAAAGCAAGAACCTAGTCAGAGTCAAAGCAGTTCCTATACCACTATGAGGCCATAGAAATACATCACAGAAAAACTCAACAACTCAAAGCTAAGTGTAGACAAGTCCCAAGTCCTATTAATCTCTTTCATAAGACCCAACACTTGCTACCTGCTCTCCTTTGTGTATTACTTCCATAATTGGCATCTTTCTACCCCAAAGCGGTCTTAAGGATGTTTTGCTTGTTTTTAACACTGCAATAAACGTTTGCTACATTGCATTACTCTGGTATTGCCTTTCAATGTTTCAACTTTCTTATTTCTAAACGTAAAAAAAAAAATTTTTCTCAAAAATGAGGGAAATGGGTTTGGTTGCACATACGTCTTTAATCCCAATACCTGGCAGGCAGAGGCAAGCAGGTCTCTCTGAGGCCTAGATCAGCCTGGTCTATGGAGAAAATACAGAGCCAGTACATACTGAAATCCCGACTCAGATAAACAAGTAATTAAATAAAAGAAATAAATATTTGGACTCCCAGGGGACCTCAGGGCGGCAGGGACAAGATCCTCTCAGCTTCCGAGTGACAGGGGAGGTTCAGCGTCCTCTTCTGCCCCTTCCCTGCAAGTGGAGGGCCTGCCTCCAGAGAGCACATTAAGCCAGAGACCCAGGCAGCATCCACCATTTTCTCTCGGGTGAGGTTCTGAGACTGGAGCGGCCAGACCGGAGGCGCCTTAGGCCAGAGACCCGGGCGGAATCCGCCATTTTCTCTCGGGTGAGTTTCTGAGACCTGAGCAGCCAGCCAGGAGCGACAGGTCCCACGACTCCCAGGGGAGCCGCAGGGCGGCAGGGACACGATCCTCTCAGCTTCCGAGTGACAGAGGG
>NW_022196894.1:69908733-69909881 GCF_008632895.1 Mastomys coucha | reverse complement strand
ATATAAAAAAAAAAAAGAAAGAAAGAAATATTTACCATGTGTATAACTCCCATCAAAGCAAAAATAAACAAACAAACAAACAAATAAACCCTCATAAAACAGCTTTATTTGCGTCACATCTTAAGTCACAGACTGGTCCATGTATTCATTATAACGGATTAGTTCATCATTGGCCCTCAGAGGCTGGAAGGAGATCTAAAGGCAGTATGTACAGGAAGGCATGAGGCATATAGGCAAAGGGAGTTCTGTATAGGATGTTAGAGAGCATTAGCCCATCGGCTCAGCACTGGAGAAGTGAGCTACAGCTTCCAGAGAACATACCATTGGGGTCCATAGGCTAAATACCCTGTTGACAGGAACTGTGCTGGAAAACTGAAGAAAACGAATCCCCACGAAAGGGTCAAGGCTGAGCACCAGCAAGGCAGCTTTTGAAAAGGCCAGTATCGTAAGAGGGGTAACCATGAGGCCCAGGTGGTTTCCCTAAGTAAGTAGATCTGCTGTACCCACTAACCAATAATGCCTATAACCAATAATGCCTATACAAACACAGGTATATATTGTCATAAGAAGATAGACAAATCCAGTCTGTCTTTGGTCACAAAGAAAGAAGCATTTATCTATAAGGAAGTCGAAGACACAGAGGTATGATCCTGGAGCTGATAAAGTTCAGCAAGGCTGAGACAATTTAACTACAGAAATAATTTCCAAATAAAAGTGGAAATCGAAGCCACTCTTTCATGTGATGAAGAGTCCGTTGTTCTTGGCAGGCTATTTTGTCAAAGCGTCGGATAATGCTCATCTTTAAACATGCCTCCTGTGGACAATGAAATGCCGGTGACGGCTTCCAGCCTCCAGTGCATCTGTTCTTCTTGCTCAGGGCACATTACTGCTTCTGACCTCTTCCCTGCCCGTGCCTTGACCTTCTCCCACTCAGATGCGATTCTCTGCCTCGTGCCTGTGAGCATCTCAGATTATTCTTGAGCCGCAGCTCTCAAATTTAGCATGAGGAGAGCTGCTCTGATAGATGTCTTCCATGAGTAATGCTCCTAATGATCCCCGATGGGACCCTGCTACATTATTCCCACACGAGGAGCTGTGCAGACACAAAAAGCAATCCCATGCACTTGGCAGCGAAACAAAATGAAATT
>NW_022196894.1:69886879-69908723 GCF_008632895.1 Mastomys coucha | reverse complement strand
AAAAAAAAAAAAAGTCTGCACATAGAAAGAATTTACTTACATCTACCAAAAAATAACCTAGGTATGGTTGGGAGAGTAGGGAAATGGTTAACGAAAGCTTCCTTCCTCATGTATGTAGTTTTCTGATATATCTAGACCACCTGAGCAAATTATAGCCTCCATGGTGCTTAACGAAATCCTCCAAATGTTATTCGAGGAACCTTTATGAATTATGCACAAGATTCCTCACAGAAATGTTAGATATAGTCTTCAAAACCATGTATAAATCAATACTTCACAAATTAAATCACACATTCACCGACAAGTTATTTCAGGGGTACTTCATTTTCATTTCTGGTTAATATTCAATTGAACTGATTCCTGACCTTTTTCGATTAAGCTTTGCCCATGATAATATTTCTGTCAACTAGCTAATGATCTGTAAACAAACAACAAAAGGAAGAAGATCCAAGATCTAAGATAGGACTTGCAATAAATTCAAGGACACAGCTTTTTCCCATTTTGCTGCGGCCTCGATTTTCCCCACTTTTCTTTCTTCTGTCTTCCTTAATGTATTTTCTTAGCCTGTAATTCAATGCAACACATGAATTCTTCACAGCCATCAGTCAACTATCAGACCTGTGTTGATCACCTCTCTCTGTAGTCAAGACTAGAGTTATTTGCTCAGTTCAGTGGGGGGTGAGGGGCTGCTCCTAGCTCATCAAGCGCTTGGGGTTCTGTGTTCTTTGTTTGTTTGTTCTAAGACAAAAGAATAAACACAAACAGGACAACTGATGATGACTCTCCTTCACTCAACAAACACAATTTGTAAAGTGTAAATAGAGCCCGATAAAGGCAAAAGCTTTAGGGTAAATAAATAAGCCTTTCGAGTAACCATCTAACTAGCTATAACACAATGAAGAAATACAAAGACCAGGAAGACCTTCTAACAGCCCGTGCGGAGTAGGGACAGGCTTCAAGACTAGGTCTGTCCTGTGTGAAACTGACAGTGTAGTACTGGAGTCACAGAAATGGTGGGCAGTGGACCATATTCGTTCTGACAACTTCCACTGTTGTTACATCATCATTAATTTAGACAGGACTATACCATTTATCACTTGGGAGAATTTACTAAAAGGGTTTATGACTTCTCTGAAAACTACTTGAAAGTTTGGCTACACTGGTGTCCTATTTTTCTGTAGCAAGCTCTAGCTAACTTTGACCAGCACCTTTTTCCAGTACTTCCTTCCATATAGAAGACCTGAATAGACATTTCAGTCATTTAAAACTAGTATCAAGCAGAAAATAGAAATTCTCAACAAACAAACAAACAAAAAACCCAAACCTGTTTTTTTGTTTTTGTTTTCCTCCCCTAAAGAACTGTGGTTTTTAACTAAATGGCTCAGTAGGAAATTATCTTGAAGCATAGTTTTTAAAATCATTTTCAATCTCTAAATCCATTTAAAAAAATCACTAGAATTCACACAATGTTAGAACTTTTGAGTAAAATGAAAGATATAATAGAAGACTGAAAACTATATGTTCTTTAGACTTTTAAGTTAAAAAAAAAAAAACGATATTTCCAATGATGAAGATTAAGAATTTTCAACCTATCTTTAGGAAGATGCCCAGCAACACATTAAAAACAGCAACTGAGCAGCTGGATGGATCAGTATATAAAGCTATGTAAGCCTAATGACTTGAGTTGGATTCCCAGGACCAATTCTATCTGTGGACCTCCACACAAGCACCATGGCTTATGAACCATACACCCCCCCACACACACACCCAAACACAATGATAGGAATAATAATTTTAAAAGACTTTAATGGGCTGAGGATATAGCTAAGATGAATAAAACAGTGCTAATAAATTCCATTAATATCAAACAAGTAGGGAGCTGGAGAGAAGGCTCAGTGGCTGTAAGCACCTGCTGCTCTTACAGGTTCAGTTCCCAGCACACACATAGCCATTACAAGGGATCAGCATGTACATATAAATATACATACATACACAGACACACATGCACACACACATTCATGCATATACATTTAAAAAAAACTAAATAAACTAATGAACTAGTGTCATTGAAGGAACAACATAGTGTAAACTGTTAATGCATGGATAGAAATTTATTATGGAATATATTTTAAGACAGGGTAAAAACCTTTATGCAGGAGCCAGTGAGATGACTCAGCAATGGGTGGCCCCAAGCCGGATGACCGGAGTTTCATCCCCAGAACTCATACAGTGATGGAAAGAATAGACTCACATAAACTGCATGCTGACTTCCTCACTCCCAACCTGGGAGATGCTTGCTCAACACACACACACACACACACACACACACACACACACACGTATAAATATATTTACAAATGTTAATTTAAAAAATCTCTAGGATAAGAATCCAAGTCTCAGGAAAGAGAGGCCCTCAGATTTCAGCTCAGTCACACCCCTCCCCACCCCCCATTTTATTCATTACATTGAGTTAGCGACTGGAAAAACAGTCAGTCTACCTTTAAGCCTTAGGTCAACTCATAAATCTAAAGAAACACAGAAGAACTCATAAATGCATGATCCCATCTACACCTTTGGCAATAACATTGGGGGCACCACTGAGGCAAGCCGAGAAAGTCCTACTGAAGAAGTAAGAGTCCCCGCCAAAAAGATGTAGCTAAAAGAATTCTCTTCTGCAGAAAAGAATAAGGTTTCAGAAACACACTACAGGCTTCAGAACCTGTGCCAATCATGCTGCTCGGTCCATGACTGCAGATGCACTCAGGTTTGACCAGCAGGACCATGTTTTGTTTTGGGTTTTTTGTTTTGTTTTTGTTTGGGGGGGCAGAGTCATTGTTATTTTGTTTGTTTGGAGGGGTTGTTTTTGTTTTTGTTTTTCATTCTTTTGTTTTGTTTTGTTTTTTTCCAGACAGGGTTTCTCTGAGTAGCCCCAGCTGTCTTGAAACTCACTCTGTAGACTAGGCTGGCTTCAAACTAGGAGATCCATCTACTTCTCCCTCCTGAGTGCTGGGATTAAAGGTGTACACCACCAATGCCTGGCTGTTTGGGGTATTTTTTTAATGCTAGATTTTTCTTGGTTTTCTCAGGAATCTGTAATTGGAGAAGCATTCATCCTAAAGAAACACCCTTCCTACCAGCTCATGGATAACATCTTATCACCAATTTCTTCCCAAATTAAAAACAACTCAATTTTAATGACCATTTTCTAAGTGAACGTTAATCTTGCGGGACAGGAGAGGGTTAGCTTCAATTCACCTAGGGAATCATCATAAAACTTACCTGGCTCTTTCTATTCCAACTTTATTCTCCAAATGGGACAGGACTGAATTTTACACAGCCATGCCAGGTTTATCCCTCAAGTATGTGATCTGTGGCTCGTAACACCACCAGGGTACTTTCTTCTCTATACAAGTTATTACTTGACAGCAGAAGGGAAAGATGGACAGGAGGCACAGAGACCTAATCAATGCCCAACAAAAGGAACTACATCAAGTTGGCATCACGGCCCAGTTCCCTACAAAAACAAAAACAAACAAAAAAACCTCCACATATCTTAATATAATAAGTGTATCCCAAAGTGCTTAACCCTGAGGAGCAAGACTTCAGACATTGACAGGTGGGTTTCAAATCCTCACTCCAACTCATTGCCTGATGACAATCAAGCTTAATGTGTCTCAACCCCACTTCCATATTGATAAACAGGGAGATCGGCGCACATTCCTTCTAAACTGAGCTGCTAGAGGTGAGAAGATAAGACACGTTAGCACTCTGTCACATAGATGTTAACACCCAATAAACTTCTGACTTTATCAATACTACTATTTTTATCAGAGATATTGTTATTGATTCCTTGTCCTTCAGATGCAGTGTACACAACTGGGCAAACACTGCATCCGTTCATCACTTAATCATTTAATGAATAATACTTGGGTATTTATCAGGTCAAAGAATATTTATTATATATTTCAAAAGAGTGGTAATCTCCCAGCTGTTAAAGACAAAGCAACTCACTATGTTTCCTTTCCTTTCTGGTCATATGGAATTTAAGGGAAAGCCGAGTTCATGCAACTATGATCCAATCAGAATTCATGCAGATAGAAAGCAAAGACCTCAAAGGACAACAAATATGTTTCTCACATATAGAACTGTCCACATGAAGGCTGGGCTTCTCTCCTACTGTCCTGCTATTTGCTTAGGCTTAGGAAACCTGTGACTGGAGAAGATGCTCATTAGCTTATGAGAGTTGGAGCAGCAAGCTTAATAACAGCTTGCTGGGGAACCTTTGCTTCTCCAGATAGGAAAGGGAGAAACTGATGAGGTTTTTCATCTCCCACAGGCTATACGAGGCAGTTTACTTTTATACACACAACTTGCTAATTAAATGGTCTGGAGTGACTGAAATACTTCACAAACCAGGAAGCTGAAGCAGCTTAAAAGTACCCTGAGGTGTGTAGTTAACATGGGCAAATGTGCTTTAACTCACTTTGTTATACGAGCAAACATCATTTCAGTGAGAGGTATTTCGGCGTGATAAAGCCTGTCTTCTAAACCAAGCCTTAATAACTGAAATCAGCTTTAGATCCATGCGACTAAAAGCATAGGTTTAGTTTCATACAAACGCAATAGATGCATTGCTTGAACCAAATTAAATGTTATCCATCTCTACTTTAAAAGAAAAAAAGAGATTTTCTAAAAAATAATCATACACTAAAAGTGGGAGAATGTAACAATACAGGTTAAGTTGGGAGATAAAATCATGAAGCTTTGTCTATCTCACTAGCACTACCTGAGGCTACACAATCTTGAAAGGAACACCAGTATACTGCTCTAGGTTGCTTCTCGGTTTCTGTGATCAAACATTGACCAAACTAAACAGGGTTGGGGCCAAGGGCGGGAGGGGATAACAAACGGTTTACTTTGCTTTCAGGTTTGCAGTCCATCGTGTCGGGAAGCCGGGACAAGCTATCAAGGTGGGAACCTTAGAGGCAGGTCCTGAAGCAGAAACCATGGAAGAACTCTGCTTGATGGAATGTTCCAGTTTCACTTCCAGCTCGTTTTGCCTAGGGATGGTATCTCCCACAGTGCTGAGTTCTCCTACACTGATTAAAAATTGTGAAAATGCTCCACAGATCTGCCCACAGCCAATGCAATAGAGGTAATTCCTCAAGTGAGGTTTCCTTTGCTTTCCCAGGTAGGGTCAACTTGACAACTGAAGCTAACTGTAACAGACACAAAATTGCATTGGTAGGGAGAAGTTCAGTTCTGGGTTCTGATTTCCTATTTACTATAGTCCAGAAGTGAGGATAAGTGGATTTTGTTTTTCAAAATGGTACATTAACTACATCCCCATGCAGCAAGCTCCGAACTCTTCTTGATCATCTGAGAATCATCTCCTATGTGGTCCCTGAAGCTTCCAATTAAATTAGGAGATGGCACATAGCAGAGATGATTTGTTTTGTTTTGTTTTGTTTTGTTTTGTTTTGTTTTTCGAGACAGGGTTTTTCTGTGTAGCCCTGGCTATCCTGGAACTCTCTCTGTAGAACAGGTTGACCTCGAACTCAGAAATCCATCTGCCTCTGCCTCCCAAGTGCTGGGATTAAAGGTGTGCGCCACTATTGCCCGGCTCAGAGATGATTTTTTAAAGTATTAAATAGGTATATCTAGCAATTTTATTCTTCAAATAGTTTTTCTTCACATTCAGTGAAAAATCTGTAGGGAGGCAGCAATAGAAATTTGAGCCCGGTGGGTGGAAGGTTCTTATAGGCATATAGTAAACAAATAGAGAAGCACACACATATACACAAAATAAAAATAAATTTGTTCTCTTTTCTTTCTCTCTCTTTCTTTTTTTCTTTTAAAGAAAATAAATAAACTGGCACCTAATAGTTTCAAACAGAACTTCTAAATAATGTTAGGATTTTAGAGGACTGTCCTGAGAAGGCTCCCTCCATCGCTGACTGGAGAGTGGCTCCCTGTTCTCAGGCCGTGTACAGATGGAAAAGAAGAATACATAACTGGATGCTTTATAAAATCCAATCACAAGCATCTTTGAAACATGTACTCTGAGGGTTCAAGGCTAGCCTGGTTCCAAGACAGCCAAGTCTACACAGAGAAACCCTGTCTGGAAAAAAAAGAAAAGAAAAATGTAACACTGAATTGCTATTGCTAGAAGTACTTTTTAAAGTATGGTGTTTGTTTGTTTATTTGTATTCGATCCTCTGAATACACTGAATGAAAGCTGGCTATTTCCTATACAATACACGTCAATCAATCGCTTAGCACAAAACCATATTCCCACTCAACACTAAACCACAGCCTTCCGTTGGCACGTGATAGTGCTTTCAACACTACACTTAAGCGTCAACCTGGGAGACAAGTATTAGACGGATAGAATATGTAACATCAGACTTGATGGACTAGCTCACGTTCGGTCATCTATACATGATACCCCCACAAAGAAAATGAGTGAAACACAAGCAAGATTTCTTTTCCAGTTCTAACTTATGCACAGCTGTAGCCACAGCTGCGTATCTCTCCATGAATGAAATCAGAAATATATGCACAGTCATGGTGTTCAAAGTATTTTTAAATGTAGAAAAACATTCTCGTAAGATGTCTGTAAGCCAAAGAAAAAGGAGGAAGGAAATTTGTAGAAGCCTGTTTTGGACAATGGGTAATGAGGCTTAGCTCTCCCATGAAGGAAGCAACATGACACCGTCCAGTGTTAGAAATAGCAAGGGAGAAAGAGAGGGGTGGAGATCAAAGCTACCTCCCTGTACACTATAATCTGTTTGGCTTCCTCTTGGTCAGCAGCAAGATTGAACTAAAGGGTTGAAAGTGGAGGTAGAGAAAAGGAAACCATTCGAACCCAGAATTGCCAAGGAGGTGGTCTTTTGATCTCCACGGGATGGCGACTTTATTGGCTATGCATAAGCAGTTTCTAACCAGCTGATCAACCAGGTATTAATGCTCAACCCTTCCATGATCAGTAACCATGAAGTGAGTCATCTGTGAACAGCAATCAACCAGAAGGCTCATCTACTGCTAAATGACTGCCAGCCCATCACTCACCCAGAGGGTAAGAGCAACCACAGGGGACATGATTGTCTCTCCACGGGCTCTTCCCAGACAAGTGCCAATTATTTGCCTTGAGATTCAGAGGGGGAAAAAAATTCATTCTTGAAGTGTGGGTGAAAGAGAACAGCATTCATTTTCTCAAACACAACTTGGGATCTATATGCATCTGTGTCTCCAGCAGACAGAGTTTTGACATACGCTGAGTCCCCTACTTCCAGCCCAGATGGGATCAAAGCGGAATCACAATCTAGTTAGATGTGAAGAATGCACTTTCTTTCTGGGTGATCTAAAGGTTTAAAACCCATTTTCTTAACGATAGGAAACACAATTGCCCTGCCCTCTTCAAAGTCCCAAATGTTCAAACCACAGTTCCACATGGGGTAAAGTAAAAAGTGATTGAGCCATAATTTTTTTTTTAACTTAAATTCTTCCATTCTCTGTTTTGACTTGGACAATATACATTCATCAAGAGTGTGGAACAAGCTTGGTTCAAATCCCAGCTTCATCTGCATTTCCCAGCTCCTCTATGATGTTTCTGAAAGTATAAAGTACAGATAAAGAAATATCTAACCTACAACCCCTCTGTTGTAGGGTTCTCGTAATGTCGTAAGCGAAAGTCGATGAAGTCACCACAATGTTCCCTAACTCGATCTCATCTTAAAATCATTTCCTTCTGTCACTTTACTTGTCTCCCCTAAGCAAAGGTGTGCTGCCCCAGACAGCTACGACTTGTGTGTTTGTGCCTTTGAACATATGAAGCAGTCAAGATTCTAAAGTGTTGTAACTGCAGTCTGATGAAAGAAAGCCTTTCGCTGCACTAAGGATGTGAATGAGTTTCCACTGCTTTTACTTTTATAATATGTAAAAGATCTAATTCTTTACACTGTTGCTAAACACAGAGCACAAACACTGGTATCAGATTATCAGAAATCCACAGTCCTCCCAGGTTGACTCTCTGGCTGCGTGTGATCAAGGAACATAGACGGGACCCACTTAGGATGGACTATGCCTTCTATGCCCGTCTGATGCTCCCTCTCTTCTGTGTGTGTGTGTGTGTGTGTGTGTGTGTGTGTGTGTGTGTGTCTGAATTAGTATATGGTACCTGGGAATTAGACCCCAAGGCCTTGCACAAGATAGGCAAGCACCCTACCACTAAGCTTGGTCCCCACCTTACCCTTTTCTGACATATCTAAGAGCCTGATATAGTGAGCCAGACCTTAATCTTAGCATTTGATCTCTGTGAATTGCAGCTAACTTGGGCTCCTCAATGAGACCCCATATCAAGCAAACAAAACAAACAAGCAAAGAAACAAACAAAAAAAACCAACCTTATAATTATGGGTCTCATCCTGCACTGCATTTCTCTAAATTTAGGTCTCTATTTTCTTTTCTCTTTGCTTTTTCTTATCCCCATATTTACACATTATGTAGATTACCTTAGGCCTATCTTTGATTTCCTTATAACTTCCAACTTAAAAAAAGTAAATCAAGTTACCAGTGCGGTTTACATCTGTGATAAGAACTGGAAATTTTTTTTAAAGAAATTAAAGTCTAGGAACATGATCTGGCATGCTTTTGCTTGCAAGCATAAGGACTTAATTCAAATCCCTAGTACCCACACAAAAGGCAAGGCAGGGCCTATAATCCCAGCACTAAAGGCAGCCTTGACAGGGATCACAGGGGTGTGCTGCCTAACAACCTCACTCCACATTCAATGAGAGAGCCTGTCTCAAAGAAGTAAGGCAGAAAAGGATGGAGTAGGTGACTTGATGTCCCCGATGGACAATATGCACACAAAGTCAGAAGCACTCTCACACATACATGAGCATATGCCACAATCACACATGAAAATAAGTGTGAGAAATTGACATAAATCTTGCCCTAGCATCTTTTATGAGCCCAGAAGTTAACATCTGAAGGCCCAAACACTTGTGACCTTTATTAGATAACATTTTCCTAAATTTCCTTCCAATCCCATTCCCGGGACCCAGCTACTTTCCATCATAAACACTGTTACAGCTGAAATCTGCTCCCTCTACAAAATAAGTAAACAACTGTCACTGTTAGCTGAAATGGAGCACTTTATACCACTTTGACACGAGAGAGTATTTCATTTGTCATAGTAAAACTTAAGAAAAATGTCTTCAGGTAATTCTCTTTTATGTGGCTCAACCACAAATCTTGTGTATTACAGAACCTATTGGGGGATAGAGAGACTTTTTTAAAGACATAAAATTATTTAGGTATTTATGTCTACAATCCATAAGGTAGGATTTTTCAAGATAAGTTTGGATTCTAAAATTAGGTTGTATATTTAAAAATTAAAAAATAGGTGCTTCTCTTAAGCATAAATTGTGGTACATCTACACAATGGAGTACTACTCAGCTATTAAAAACAATGAATTTATGAAATTCTTAGGGAAATGGATGGATCTGGAGAATATCATCCTGAGTAAGGTAACCCAATCACAAAAGAACACACATGGTATGCACTCTCTGATAAATGGTTATTAGCCCAGAAGTTCAGAATACTCGAAGTACAATCCACAAACCACAAGAAACTCAAGAAGAAGGAAGACGAAAATGTGGACATTTCATTCCTTCTTAAAAGGGGGAACAATACCCATGGAAGGAGTTACAGAAACTAGCTATGGAGCAGAGACTGAAGGAAGGGCACTCCAGCCTGATATATCTGTCTCCTGAGAGGCTCTGACAGTACCAGACTAATACAGAAGTAGAGGCTCACAGCCATCCATTGAACTGAGTACAGGGTACCCAATGAAGGAGTTAAAGAAAGGACTGAAGTTAAGTTACAGTTAGTGTACAGGAGCCGAAGGGTTTGCAGCCCCTTAGGACGAACAACAATATGAACTAACTAGTACCCTCAGAGCTCCCAGGGACTAAACCACCAACCAAAGGAGTACACATGGTGGGACTGATGGCTCTGGCAGCATGTGTATAGTAGAGAATGGCTAAGTCGGTCATCAACGTGAAGAGAAGCCCTTGGCCCTGTGAAGGTTCTGTGCCCCAGTGTAGGGGAATGCCAGGGCCAGTAAGAGAGAGAGGGTGGGGTGGCAAGCAGGGGGAGTGGGGAGGGAACAGGGGTTTGTTCTTGTTATTGGTTTTTGTTTTTTGTTTTTTGAGGGGAAACCGGGAAAGGAGAAATCATATGACATGTTAATAAAGAAGATATCTAATAAAAAATTTGAAAAATAATAATACGGGACAGCAAGCTGGTCCACCAGGTAAAACACCCAAGTCTGACAATAGAAAGATGACAAGCCCTCCCCAGGATCCATGTACAAAGGCTGGATTTGGATTTGGTAGTTCATCTGCTATCCTTGAATTCATATGGTGAGTTTGGGAAACAGAGGCCGGAAGACCTCCCAGAGGCCTGCAGCCAGTTAGTGGACAACACACAACAACACAGGAGAAGCAAGGGAAGGGCCTTGCCATATCAAAGAACCAACTCCAGAGAATTGTCCCCCAACTTCCAAGTGCACACCACAACAGCTAAACAGTAGCACACACACACTCAAATACATACACACACACAGGCCCACACAATAATGATATATCTTAAAATTTTAAAAAACTAATCACCATGGGTTGTAGTAACCAAAACTCACGTGAGGAGGGGCAGTAAAAGAAGACTGAGCGAAGGAAGGGGACGGGGAGATACAAAGGGAGGAGAGACCCTGTCTCAAACAGTGAACTGTGTTCCACATGATATAGAAAGAAACATCACCTTCCCCCCCAAAAAAAGAGAAAGCAGGGGGTGACTGTCACATCATTTGAAATTCAGATCTTACCCAAAGTTTAGGAAATTCAGTCATTTCTTCTCTAAAAGAAAGTCTGAGCCGAGGGCCTGGGAAGAAGATGCCCGAGATAGAACACGTGATTCATTCCTGAAAGACTTCACAGTTTTATTCTGTTTTGTTTTCTTTTGTTTTGTTTAGTTCTCAGGGTAGCTACTACTCCTCACCTCACCCCCAAAATACACATCCATAGACAAGAACACGAGTATAACAACTGCTTAGATAAATTCACCTTAACAACAAATTGCTAAAGAAATGCCCAATTTACTCCCAAATTTTAGCTTCACAGAAGAAAAGTCCCGTGTTTTTAGAATATTAAGTTGTTTTCTTTCTTTTTTTTTTTAAGGCTAGAAAAGCAAACACTCTCTACCTTAATACTTAATACACCATCAACACACCAAAATGGAGTTTATAGTCTCTTTGAAGATAACTGTAGACTTTGTTAAATTGGCAGCCAGTATTAAAAACAAAAAGGGGGAGAAAAAAAGAACTGACAATCAATAGATGCTTTTACAGGTTAAATCTTGTCGAAGGCGCCTTATCCCCTCTGTACACTTTGATTTATTTAAGCTCACCACATTTCTCTTAAATACACTCCATTAACAAGTGATAGACTGTGATCTTGGGCTGGAGGCAAAACACGAAACACAATCTTTCAAGAACTTCATTCATTCCTTTAACCAGGTGTCTTGCCCACACCCAGGTTACTAGTCACTTACCTAACTTCACTAAGTGTTTTTTTTTCTCTCCAAATCAATGGAGGTGTTTTACAACAGCCCAGGGTCACAGGGTCGCCCTAGAGTCCAATGGATTGGCCCCATATCCAGACTTAAAATAGCATCTGTGAGTCAAAGGTAGGGAAGAAATACAAATGTGGCTGGTTAAGCCTGGAAGAGGCGGCTCAGCAGTTAAGAGCACTGACTGCCCTGCCCTTCCAGAGGTCTTGAGTTCAATTCCCAGCAACCACATGGTGGCTCACAACCATCTGTAATGGGATCTGATACCCTCTTCTGATGTGTCTGAAGACAACAGCTAGAGTGTACTCATATATAATAAATAAATACATCTTCTTTTTTGCCAGTCAGTGGTGGTGCATGCCTTTAATCCCAGCACTTGGGAGGCAGAGGCAGATGGATTTCTGAGTTCGAGGTCAGTCTGGTCTACAGAGTGAGTTCCAGGCCAGCCAGGGCTATACAGAGAAACCCTGTCTTGAAAGCAGCAACAATAACCACAACAAACAACAAATCTTTTTTTAAAAAGCTGCAAGTTAAACGGGAGTGTGGAGATAACAGCTGCATGGGCCCTTCTAGCCTAGGACTCGGCAAAGCAGACAAGCACCCTGAGGTGCAAAAACCAAGGGCTCCCAGGGAGAGTATGTGAGGAAGACACCTGGAATCATGTTAGCCATAAAAGATGCTAAACAGGCCCCATATCTACTCAAGTTCGGATCTCAGATATTAAATATTGATCACATTATTAAACATGAGTGAAGACTCCACCTGGGCCCCCAACACACACACACACACACACACACACACACACACAGCTATTTCCCAAGTGAAGACAGGGTTTGACGGCTGACGGGACCAGCTTTCAGTGAAACCCTATTAGTGTGACCCTATCTTTAATCTACAGCCATGATAAAATGTCCCAACATACACAAACTCAGCCCCAACAGTGACTAATGACCATTAATCCCCCTATCTTCAGTAATCTGCCTCTCCACCCATCCATCACGTTGACACTTCCCTGTACACACGTGAACAAACTTTAACAGAGAAGGGGAATCAACAACAACAACAACAAAAAATCTCAAAGTTATCCGAGTCTATAAATTACACTAAGGGGGGCCAGAGGAGAAGAGATGGAGCGAGCAAGCTAGGTCAGATCTTCCTGGTTTTTGATATCCATCCATGGCTAAGAGCAGGGAGTGGGAACTGTTCAATCATCTAGATGTGCAAACTGAGAAGAAAGGCTGCCACACAGAAAGGGGAAGTTGGAAGTGGGGGACAGGGCCCCAAAAGAGGTGGTTTAATCTTCCCATCCATCCACAGTGACAAAGATAAGATAGGCAAGGGCTGAGATTTCAATTTCTGTTTTCTTCAAAGGCGTAACAACTTAGTACGCTTCCTATTTAGCTTAGTTCAAATGGGCCTTTTAACTTTCAGCCAAGCAACTTCTCTCAGGAGCTTACCTTCTCTTAGGCTTTTATTTACTATCATTTAGCTCTAGTGGGTCTTTTTTTTCCTTTTCCTTTATTCTTTTTGTAGCCTCTTGGCTTAAGTGAAACCTTTGATCTAAACATAATCACCGTAGACCACAAATGTTCAAACTACCTTAAAAACTTATTTCATAATTATGCAAATTAAGTGACTCTAACTTTTAGGCCCTGATGCAACTGGAAGCTCACTCAGTATGTGGCTCTAATTCCCCAAGGTACAGTGTGTGTGTGTGTGTGTGTGTGTGTGTGTGTGTGTAGGACTGAAATAGGATCCATGATTGAAACCAGAGTCTACCAAGAGGGAAGAAACAGAAGTGGAGTCGATGGTTCTGTCATCCACAGTTGAAGATTCTTAAGGGGTACAGGAAAACAGTTTGCAACCACCCAACGGTGACTTTTTCTTAGGACAGAAGGTTCCTTAAGTTGCATCTTTCCAACACTTCATATGCAGCTGCAGAACTATTCACCTTACAAATACTAAGGCAATCTTCTGTTCTGTCCCGCCAACGAGGACTACCAGGCAACTTAGTTGCAACTGCCTGTTTTCTTCCTAAACCCAGCCAGGCAGTGGCTAGTTTATATCCTACCACGAGAAGGAGTTATTTCCTCAAGTTTCTTCAGAATCAAATTTAATTACAGACTTTGGTTACATAAAACAACTTCTAACAACCCGTTGAGCTCAGAAATGGAGGGGAGGAGTGGAGGACCAGATTCTGGATTCCTGGGGAGTGCGGATCACAAGCCCCACCCCCACACACCCCGCGCCGCTTGCCCCTCCATTCCAGCACCCCCTAGGGGTCCCTCAGATGGATGATAAGCACTTGGCCTAATCCTAAGAGACCAAAACTCGGGGACAACCCGCTGCCTCCTACCACCCAAGTGCTTAGACAGGCGGTTGCCCAGAGTGAGCTGGGCGTGCCCTGAACTTGGTGAAAGACCGAGGTCTACTGAGAGGTTTGGGATGTTTCAGGAGAGTTTGGAGTGATAGGCCTGAGGGACAACCTCAAACGCCAAACCAGAAACCTTTCCCTGTAGAAGTCTGGAAGGGTCGAGCCCCTCTGGCCTTAGAAGGGAGAGACCGCCAAGAGTCAATTCAGGGTTCAGGGTCCGATTATGAAGAGTGGAGTGAGGACAAGCAAAAGAGATCAAGGGTGAAGAGGGAGGGCGCAGGTTACCTGAACAGAGACATATTAATCCAAAGAGGTAAAAGTGAGCAGGCTCCGCGATCATTGTCCTCGGGTAGGTCCTGCATACAGTCTCATGCCAAGAGAAGGGATCAGAAGCGGGGATCTCCAAATTTATGGAAGCCAAACACCATGCACCCTTACACACAAAGGCTTAATATAAGCAACGTGAGTCAATCCGCCAAGAGTTTGCAGGGCAGTTTCTCGTCGACCTTTCCGGAGGCTTGTCAATCCTTCGGAGCCCTTTGCAAAGAAAAATTCCAAGGTTTGTCTTCCCTGGTCCCGGGTTTCCGAAGAGGCTCAACCACTTCCAAGGCTCATCCAAGGCGAACAACAAAGAGGCGAAACCGAGGAGCAGTTGTGTGGTTTCCTGCCTCCACAGTCCTGCTGAGCCTCCCGGCGTGCGCCTCCACAGCGTGTGCCCTGGCGCCGCTGCGCGGCGATTGCAAAGTTGGGGTGTGAGAGCAAATGAAGAGATGCACCCCAAAAAGTGCTCCTCCGTCTACCGGAGAGCCAGTGAGTAGCAGGCCACCCCCCTCTGGCGGCGACTGCAGTCAAGGTAGCGGCAGCAGCTGGGAAACACAGTCTCTAGGTTCACGGGGTGCGCCCGGGTGACTCTGCGCACCAGGAGGGAGCGAAGGGGCGGTACGGCGAGAGCGGCTGCCTGGGCGGGCCCTTGTTCCCATCACTCTCGGGATGCGGAGGGCACCGGGGACCGCAACAGGACCGCAGATGCACGAGCGCCTTCCGGGCGCCCCCAGCCCGGCGCAGCACCCAGCATCGTCCCGGGTCCTGCTTCCACTGGGGCGCGCGTAACGCACCTCCGAACCAAGCTGCAGCCCAAACTTCCCGGGGTGGCTAGTCTTACTCCGTGCTCCTGGAAGCTTCAGAGAGGCTGCTCCGGGCGGCCCCGGGTTGGTGGAAAAGAGCGAGCAGGAGGAAGAGGATGCTCCCGAGGCTCGCCCAAGCTCCGCCGGGAGCTTGCGGCGTCTGAAGTTTCTGCTCTCACGCTGCCTCCTTTCGGCTCGACAGCTCGTGGGTTTTCCCCCTAGTCCCTGCTGCTCCGGGTTTCCTCCCTCTCCAGCTCGGCTCGGGAACCTTTAAAGGGGACGCGCGATCCCTGCCAGGCCCTCACTGGCGCTGCTCAGACAAGTTCTGCGTGTTAATATTTCCATCCACATGCCCGGAGTGCCCAATTGCGCCCTCAGGTGAGATTTCAACTACTCAGAAGCAGAAATCTCAACGAATAAGAACTTGTCTTGGGTCCCTTTCCATCCCTGTCTCCCCTGCACCTTTCTCCAAATGGAACTTCCCAAACCAAAGACTTCAAAATCCTCCAGGTCCCTCTTAACCTCTTCTTTACCGATAAAGGGAATTGCAGTAAACTTCGAAAGAAGTTCACTCACCGCACCCCCTATCTTCTTGTTAAACGAAGGAACAAACAAACAAACTGACTTGCTCTTTCAGCAAAGAAGCTTTAGGAAAGTGTAAATTATCTAAAATATAGTTGATGGATAGCGTCTCTCTCTCTCTCTCTCTCTCTCTCTCTCTCTCTCTCTCTCTCTCTCTCTCTCTCTCTCTCTCATTTTTTGTTTTTTCTAGGCAGGGTTTCTCTGTATACTGGCTGTCCTGGAACTCACTCTGTAGACCAAGCTGGCCTCGAACTCAGAAATCCTCCTGTCTCTGCCTCCCAAGTGCTGGGATTAAAGGCCTGCGCCACCACCTAAAAAGGTACTCTCTTTTTATTGAATTTGCTGAGGGTCTTGTAGAAAGGCTAAATGCTAGGAGTGAAGGCTCAGGTCTTGGAGACTTCATTACTTTTAAAGGAGAGTCTAGGTAGCTTATACATATTAAAGACTTGACAGTTAAAGAAGAGTAACAAATGGGTGATGCCACATTAATCTAAAGTTTGCAATGATGGCCTCTTAGCATCTCAAAAACTGGGCCACCCCAAATCCCAAGGTATCAGGTACCCGTGACCATACCAACTTTATTCTCTCTTCTGGGGAAAAAAAAATGGGGCCTGTTGGGCTACTTTATGAGTAAGCTAATTAAGCCCAAGATAAAACACACCTGGGATTTTGACAGACAAGTTTTCACAAATTCGTTGTTTTCTTCTTTGTTATTATTACCTATGACACAATGAAAGTTATATAATAGATGCAGAAGGCTCTATGAATTGTAGTTGTTGCTGCTTACAGCTATTGCTTTTATTGAGTTACTCTCTTCAATGTTATGGTCTATGACTTCAAGAGGAGTGCTTAAAACCTTCACCTATGGCCAGTAGCATTGTGGCAGGTGAGGAGGATTTGGATGTAGTTTTCTCTTAATTGACTGCCTGCACTACTTAACTAAAATACAAGTTTAACAGAAAGCCATGTGCTCATTTTCGTCATGACTTCTGTGGCCCATGAACTCTGAGCAACTGTCTATGAAAAGAAACCTGGTTAACAGCACCTTGCCTTTGAAAGTGAACGACATTTTAATCCTGAGAAAGCTGGCTAAAAACTCAGTAAACAAGCTGAGATAAGAATTCAAAGACTCTAACCAGAATCTTTTCAGCAGTAAAAACAAGAAACGTGCAGTAAATGCTAAGAGACATGCATTGATTTGGTATCTGCAAAAAGATATTTGGTGAGAAACATAGAAAATAAATTTTCCTTGGAATAAAATGAACTTTTAAGATAAGATACCCTAGGAGTAGAAAATAAATAAGCTTAGCATGATGAAGGAGAAGAGGAGAAAATGAAACTTTCTAATCCCCAAGTTACTTAAGGGGATTTTAAATGAGGGTTTTGAAGTTCCATCTAGTGAAGGATATATCCTCTTATTTTATTTTATTTGTGTGTGTGTGTGTGTGTGTGTGTGTTGGCCCTCCTGTTCAGGGAGGTAGAGCCTCCTGCATGCTAAACACAGGCTCTGGCACCAGTCTGAGAAAGTAGACCTGGTGCAAGAATTTCAATTACATTGTTTCCCAAGTGTATCTCCCAGTCTTCACGATTTTCCTGAGATCTTTCAGGAGCTATTGCACAGTATGGCTCCATGGGAAAGAGTGCCTACTGCTTTTGCAAGACCCTAGTTCTGTTTCTAGCTGGTGATTAGCAGACAACTGTCTTGTAATTCCTGTTCTAGGTCATCTGATGCCTTCTACTGATCACTGATCTCCACAGGTTCCTATATACATGCCATATACATATGTGTGTGTGTGTGTGTATACATATACACATGCATACACACAAAATATAAATAAACATTTAAAAAGATGTATTTCAACACCGACCACATTTCCACTGTATGAAAGTGTATCAATACTAACTTCTGTTTCTCAACTCCAGTTAAACTCCTTTGTTCCAGTCTCAACGATAAAATTATCTAAGGAGAAAGCAATAAGTATCCACTAGGAAAGAACTATTAAAGAATCTCATCCAAAATGTTTTCTAAACATGTTCTGTCAGGTGTATCAGTAAAATCGACATCTAAATTAAGAGTTTGTATACAGACGGTATTAGGGACCCATAAGAGGTTCAAGTTAAGTTGGAGTGCTGGAAAAGGTTTCTAACTCCTTTTTTTCCACCTGCCCACTCATCCTACAAACCCTGAGTGAACATCTACCTGCAAATTAAAGATGCTGATGAGACAAGATGCAAATATAAGCCTATTCTCAGGGCCCCCGGAGCTCTAACTCCCAGCTCTAACTCTTCTTACAGCAAGCATAAAGCCCGCTCTAGAGAAGGCTCTGCCCCCAAATGGAAAAACTGAAGAGCCATTGGGTGAATTGCTAGCTCTGAGTATTTCTGGGGATGGATTTATCATAGCAACTTGCCACCATCCTGACTTTGTTACTGGACATTAAGATACCTGAAAAAATGCACAAAATGCTCTCAATGTGTTCTATGAAGAATAGTGAGTATACATGTATCAAATATATGTGCATAGGAAACATACTCAAGGCGGGGCCCCCCTGCGGCTTGGCTGTGGACAATAGAGCTCAGATTCATTCCAGACTGGTCAAGAGACAAAAATCAAGGTAAGAGTGTGTCTTCATTTACAAAAACTCAATTCTGGGGCTAGAGAGATGGCTCAGCGGTTAAGAGCACCGACTGCTCTTTCAGAGGTTCTGAGTTCAATTCCCAGCAACCACATGGTGGCTCACAACCATCTGTAAAGGGATCCAATGCCCTCTTCTGGTGTGTTTGAGGCTAGTGACAATGTGCTCATATACCTAAAATAAATAAATCTTTAAAAAAAATTCAATTATGAACACTTCAGTAAGAACATTGGTGGGGATTGCCATAATGAAGTCCATTACATTGTATGCTAGATTTAAAGTTGGAGGGTAAGAAAAAAAAAAAGAAAAAAGACAGAGAGGAAAGGGTAGGAAAAGAATAGTGTGTTGTGAAGCTCCATTTGCTGAGTTTTGACCTCCTAGGAGGCTTCTGAAACTCAGGATCTCTCAAAGCCTCTTTGAGACATTTGAAGAAACTTGAAAATAATGCATTCCAATAAGTCTTATTGTTGGGGACTTTTGACAGGCAAGATGCCAAATCTCCAGGGATTTATCACTTCCTCTGATTTGATTTTATCTTTCCTGGAGTTGAAGAGGAGGGGGCAGTGGCAGGAATTCAGGAAATAACAAAACTCCCAGAGTCTCTCTGGGAATACTAGAGTGTTCTGATCAGGAGAAACAGAGTCCTGAGGAAACCATAAACCAGAACATCTGCCTTTCTTTCTTCCAAGCAAGACACCTGAGCATCAAACAGAGCCAGGGATGCATGCCACAACTTCTAGCAGATCTGATGAGCCAATCTGGCAAGATCTCTGCAGTAAGACCCTGCCGACTACTCCAGGATACCATCCTTCGGGAAAGAGCAGCTTATTTAGCAATTTTTACATAAAACTGCTGGGTATTCCTCTGTTTGGTATCTAAAATGCTAATCTGAAATGCAAGTGTGACTGTTCCCTCCAGTTTGGAGACATACTCCCATATCAGAGTAGAACCATGAGTGTTATTAATAAAATGGTAAACAAATTCACATTTATTTGTATGTTGAAATATTAGGTCTATGTAGTGCCCTATATATTTACATAGGGTATATTTCAACTGTAATGTTTTGATGTGTCTCTCTCATTTAGAACAGGTATGTCCTCCAAACCAGCTAGACCCTGGAAGAGAAGACTCTTGGCATCACTCCTTTCCACTTGTCTTAAAGGCTCCAGTAACTGGTAATAAGAGCAAATGCAACGCTTTCAATGGACCTTTTCAAAGGTGGAAGAGAACCCCATTGGTGCCACTAATATGTCCTCCTCTCTGGAAAGCTAAGGCCTACTGCATGAGAATCCAATAAGATACTGGGCTGTGAAACTACTGCAGCTGTCATTGCCTCTAAGCATCTCAGCCTACTGTCGGGACAGGGCAGATATTCTAAAATTGGGTGCTATGTGGTAGAACCTGAGACCTTTCATTTCAACCACAATGCATCTCATTAAAACTTACACCTTTAGCTTTCACAGATGGTTAGTTTTTAAAGAATGTAAATAAGAGGACACAGGAAAGTGGCATTAACCGAGGGCATGGTTTGAGACACTTTACAAACATTATCTGATCTAATGCTTGCCCTGTAAGGTGCCATTACTCTCCCAATTTAAAGATGAAGTTAGGGGAATGAAAGATTAACTCAGAGTTCAATGGTCCAGATGCCACGGGCTTATATTTGAACCCAGCTTGTTTTGAACCAGAACACTTGGGAAAAAGGAGACCCATGACAGAATTATCTTGGGAGACTTTGAACACATTCTGAGATTCCTCCATGCCTTTAACATGCAAATAAGCATTGTGAGAAAAACATGGGTCTTGGGTAAACATCACTGTGTTGCTAAGACCACTGAGGCTTGTCCCACACCTGAAATTTATGTCCTACTTGCTTTCAAAAATGTGGACATTTGCCAGAAAACATGGGCTATAATGAGCCATGCAGCCATCTTTACAGGGACAGCTCATGAGCAGAAGTTACTATAATTGTACTTCCAGGTCATTCTTCGTAAAGCTGCCAGAGGGAACCTGTTTTAAATCCCAAGACAAACTAAATCTTTTTTCAGAACCCTCCAGTGGGCTCCCTCCCATCCCCTACATCCAATTAGGAGTATGAGCCCTTCAGGAAGTCTCCAAGGCCAGTTGGTCATAGGCCTGTAGCCCATCCCTTTCAGACTTTCTCCTTCCCAACCGTTCTAGCCTCTGCTTCCTTCACTTTAATACCAAGGTCTCCATGCCATTGCTAAAATGAGTCCGACCACCACTCACATGAGAGATGTGTTTAATATTCACCTCCATAAACCTTTGCATTCACTCTCCTTTCTCTTGAGTTTCAATGGTATGAAGATTTCTCAGATATCTTTAAAAAAAAAAAAAGCCTCTTTAACCTCCTATCTTTACACAACTACTACCCATACCACTCCACGCCCTGCAAAGCCCTCTCATTTGACTTCAGAGCATTAATCCCCACATAAGGCATAACATATTCCCTTTGTTTTTATTGGCTAGTCCTTTCAACATGGGATGTTACCAGGGTCTAAGGATTCTTGACTATATTCTCCACTCAGATTCCCAGCATCTAAGACAGTGCCTGGTCCTTAACAACTATGCTGAAATGTTTATCAAACACGTGTAAAAGTGGATTTTATTTAACTGTGTGTAGATTATTTCAAAAAGGGGCATATTTATGAACTTACTTGTATATTCTAAACTTGGTTTTCTCCGATATACGGTTTAATCATTTATCTATATACAGTTTAATCATTTATCTACTTCTACTTACCACTCACTGGATTTCTGTAAGGTCATGACTGAGTTTCTGGCTGCAGAAGGACTTGCTTATTTGGAAACAAAGAATGGAGAACTAGTTACCAAAACTTAAAGAATGTAATGTTGAAGCTAGAAATGGCCTTAAAAGTTAACTTTCTCACTGGGCATTGGTGTCGCATGCCTTTATTCCCAGCACTTGGGAGGCAGAGGCAAGTGGATTTCTGAATTTGAGGCCAGCCTGGTCTACAGAGTGACCAGGACAGCCAGGGCTAAACAGAGAAACTCTGTCTCAAAAAAAAAAAAAAAAAAAAAAAAAAAAAAAAAAAAAAAAAAAAGGTTAACTTTCTCATAAATGAGAGTTCTGAAACCGAGAGTAACATTTCCTAGGACATGCTTCACCCACCCCCAGCCCCAGGCAGGAGGACCTGGGTTCTGTAAGAAAACAACAGGCTGAGCAAGCCACAAAGAGCAAGCTAGGAAGTAACACTCCTCTATGGCCTCTGCATCAGCCCCTGCTTCCATGATCCTGCCCGGTTTAGCTCCTGCCATAACTTCCTTCAATGATGAACAGTGATATGAAATAAACAAGACGAACCTTTTTCCCCCAACTTGCTTTTTGTCACAGCAATGATAACGAAGACAAGCAGTCTAGTCAGAAATCCCTAATCAAAATTCTGTATGTTCCGAACATTAAATCAGGAGATACTGCACCATATGTATGAAATAATGAGTTTTACAGAGTTTT
>NW_022196894.1:69807899-69886869 GCF_008632895.1 Mastomys coucha | reverse complement strand
TTAGGGACTAGTTTTAGGTTGGTTGACTGGTTACTTTGGGTATAAAATGTTCCAAAGAGAATAAAGACCAGCATTTATTTATTTATTTCCTTTTTTTTAAATTAATCATTCTATTCGTTTACATCTCAAATGATATCTCACTTCCCAGTTACCCCTCCACAAACCCCTCATCCCCCAAATGCCCTCTCCACCCTCTCGTTTGCCTACCTGAGAGTGCTCCCCCACCCACTTACCCTCCTCCCTCCACTGCTCTTATTCTGGGGCATCCAACCTCCACAGGACCAAGGGCCTCCACTCCCACTGATATCAGACGAGGCCATGCTCTGCTACCTATGCAGCTGGAGCCATGGATCCCTCCCTGTACACTCCTTGGTTGGTGAAGACCAGCATTTAAATAGCGCTATCTGCTTGTGATAACTTTCTAGGTACCTTCTATATCTAAACACATTTAATCTCAGGCAAAAAGCATAATTAGGTTAGTTCCTGATATCATTCTCCTTTGTGCTGGAGGAGACAGAGAAGGCTCATTTACGAGGCTGAGCTCAGCCTCGAAGCCTCATTGTCTAAACTGATAGCCCTGGCTTTTCTCGGCACACCAGTCTTTGAGAGACAAACAAAGGTGATTGATTAAGAGAACATTGTTTGTACAGATCTGGTTGTAGGGCAATGCTACTAGAGTAGAAGTTTTGTCTATAGATGTAGTTTCGTTTCATGACTCAGTAGGAGAAAGTGACTGTGAGAAGCACACATCTGCTTCATGTTTGGCTCCAGGAGAATCTAAATTTTTAATTTCGTATTCAGAGCATTCAAAGTGATTTAATGTTTCTTCTTTTAAACCCAATGAGGTGGCATAAAAACAGATATTGATTATGTGTGAAGACATCCGAAGAATATTGGAAAACGTGAAGAGGGATTTGTGTGTATATATTGCTAGCTGAGCATAATATTTTGCTGTCTTTTGGGTTTTCCTCGCAGATATATCTAGGGCTGAGCATATCCTATTCTCATCATGAGTTAAAATTCTCTTCAGTTGGGATCATAGCTAACAGCTGCAAGCAGACTGCCATGCTCTGCAGTCTCGCAACGTGAACACTATTTTGTAAGTAATTTACATTATGTGTAATTCCGCAGATGTGTTTTTAACAGAACTGTTACATGTTTTTGAGTTTTCTTTGCTTCCAAAGGGGGGGGAAACTTTTCAGGAAATGTTTATGGGGTTGAGGTGCATATGTTGGAATCTGGGCCTTGTTTTCTACGTTGGGTATGTTTAGTCCCACCTGCAGACTTGTTTACTCTGAATATTTTACCTAGATCTTAACAGTTATTTTAATGACTTCCTTAAGGGAAGTATTATGAAAAACTTCTTGAAGTGTATCAGAGTTTTCTATTTAGAGGACATTTTCCAACTTAGTAAATGAAAAAATAGGTCTAAATATTTAATGTAACAATAGCTTTGGAAAGGAGCATCTCCAGGTTTATCATCCATAATAGTAATAACAGTGGTAAATAATTCGTTAAAGTGTAGGGTCATGATAATTTGAAAGTTATTTATTTTATAGCCTTATTAGTATCTTCTTTTCTTCGTCTTATAGAAGAACGACTTCACGTTTAGAAAGCTAAATTGGGACTTTGGGATTTAATAGCCACCTGGTGTGATTGAGGACTCAGGTTCTAAATATGGAGGCGCTCATTCTTGTGGATAAATACTGAATCCACATCCCCCAATTGTCGCCGAGAAACCAACTGCTGCTGAAACCCACACGAAATGTCAACCTACTGTCTTAACAACATGGATAATTATATATTTCCCCTCGAGTTTAATCACTCCCTCTCCAGTATCCTGGCCACATTCCAAGAGAAATCATCCAACGCCATTATTGTAACCAAAAGTCTTTGTTGATTTGATCTAATCTCATCTTCTCAATTTCCTATCATTATATATTGCTTTAAAGCTGCTTGATTTCACCTAGAAGATAGGATTTCACTGGTACAGTACGTATCTTATTACCCTTTTGTATCACATGTGTATTTTTGAAACGAAAGGGACGTTTGTTGCGGTTAGCAAAGCAACTTTGTCACCAAAGACATCATACAAAATTATTTTACTTCCAGAAAAATTTTCCAAATCGAACTTTATACTCACAATGTTATAATACTTAAACTGGGAGAGAAAATTCACTAAGTTACCTTGTTTATGTTTTGACCAAAAAATATATTGTTAGAAGCATACTCTAGAAATTGTAGGTTTTGCATTCCTTTGTTCAGATGACAGTGGGGTCTAGAGAGATTTTAATTATTTTACTTCATAACATAGATGGATGGAATAACTTAGGTCATTTGGAAAACAAAAGAAACAAGAACTTACAATGATCACATCAAATACAAATCAAGTGCGAAATCAGTGTTTTATTGTTTATTCTTGTGTTGTGTTGTTTCTGAGTATCATGTGCAATTTTCTTAAGTTGTGGAATTGTAGACTACAAGCTGCTGTGAGTAGATTGGAGTATAAACAGTAATAGAGTTCTTGTCAAAAATAATGCGCTGGCTATTTATCACCTACAAAACACTTATGCCACTACTAGGAAGTCAAAACTTTCTCTCATGCCTATAACGTTCATGTTATAAAGTAGTCTTCAAAGTTCCCTAACATAAACATGTTAAGTTAGATGCAACTGATCATTCATTGCTAGATTCTTAATTTGTTTCAGTTGGTTGCAAGATACACAAAATGTGATATTGAAAGTCATGTAAGGATGTTGTTTTTCCAGTTAAATTGCTAGGGAACTTCATTTTACTTGCAGATACAATGTTGACAAAACATGCTTACCCATATGCAAACAACATACCAAGTTACTCCAAGGTTTGGAGGAAATGTTCCGGTCATTAATTTAAAATTACGGTATTGCATGCAATATATATGAGGGTTAAAGGTAACAGGCAGCTATGAAGAATTATTCAAATTCTGAACTGCAGAATGCTTTCTTTTCCCTTAGGATTCCCACGTTTGTTCAAGGGAAGCCATTTGTTTTCATTACAAGCAATTAATAAAGCAAAATGTTTGTCTTTCACAAGTATGCTTGAATTTCACAGTTCTCACAATTTAACACCAAAAAGTAAACTCTTATCTTAGTAGGGGCAATAAATCACATCAGGATTTTTTTTCTAAACATGTAAAAGTAATTCATTATTTTTGCTAATTGTTTCTTTTCATCACAAACGTGTATTTTTCAATACTTGGATATAATAATTGTTGACAGGATGCATTATATGACCACATATAAACACAATAGTTGAAAAGAAATCAGTCTAGAAGCATATCTTCATCATTATTTATCCAAATCATGTGACTTTAGCTAACATTCCTTATTTCTTTATTTTATTCTCAATTCAACATGTGGCTTGCTATTCAATAGAAATTAGAATGGCTTAATTATCTTCCCTTTCTTGTTGAGCTATGATCCATTTGCTTAGAGAAATTAAAGAGAGGGCATCAATTCTCATATTCAATACTTAAATGGCTGAAGAATAATGCTGTCAATTTTGAGGTGAATCATGTTGCCACTCTTTAAAAAAAAAAAAAAGAAAGAAACCAACTAGATCTTTGTCTGGAAAACCCATCTGTTTTAAATATTGGTGAGTTCTTGTCAGTTCTGCTTAGCTCATACTGAAATGGAAAGAAAACCGAGCAAAATCTAATAAGCCAGATTATCCACTACACTAACATTTTCTATCGTGCTCCGCTTACTGTTTCTAAACCATTAGAACTCTTTAAAAGGCATTAATGAATGGAAAGCTTTTTGACATGTGCGCTTCCCTTACAGCACCATTTAAATGTGTTTTTCAGGTGGAAGCCATGTGATTAAAGTACAGAACAGAACCAAGAATGTTGCTATACACCATCTTCCCTTGTTAACTCTATTCATTCTCTAAATCTCAGATCAAAATTCAGTTCTTGGAAAAGCCCATCCAGACCTGACTTTTGCAGCCCCAGTGCAATAGGTCAGGCTTCTGTGTGCTATGCCCCTAGAAAACTTAAACCATCTCTCCACAGCACCAGCCTTAAATAAATGCTGTTAAATGGTATCTTTTCACTTTGTCTTTTCTGTGAGTCTTGTACATACCAGTGTGGTAACTTGCAACTTCCAAAGAGCTCCCCCAAAAGCTAGTGGAAACCTGGCTTTACTTACAATTCTGCATAGCAAACAAAGTTTGTGCGGGGGGAGGGGAGGAATTAAAATCTAGACTAAAAGAAACAAATTAAAAAGAAAGTCTCCATGAAAATTTTCGTTATCTGGCCACTCACTCTTTCTGCAGAGATTCTAACTTTGCAACTCCTGACTGAATATACGTCTACTATTTCAGCGTGTTCTCATGTGGGGGAATCCTTACCTACCAGCAGCCTAATGGCATTCTGCAGTCTATAGAAATGCTTGTGATGGTCACAAGTGGGTGACGTGGAGTCTGGCTGTGGTACTCTTTGTAAAGGCAAGGGCCTGTTAAACAACTTGTATTATGCAAGATAGCTCCCCCCCCCCCCCCCCCGACAAAGAACATTGACCCCCCCTCCCAATGTCAATAAGTGTCCAGTTAGCAACTCTGCTCCTGTCTAACTTCCGTACCCTCTGGAGACTCTTTTCCTTCTTGAGAATATTAGTCATTGAGTAGTGGGTATTCATCTCAGGAGTGAGTTACGCTTAGTTGGATTCTGCAGTTATTTGTGCCTAGCAAACGAGAATATTGTAAATAATACACACGAATTCCAATAAATTAGCAAAAGTGAATGTATCTCTAAAAAGAAATGTTATTCATGGTTTTCCAATGAATTATGATATATCACTTCCATGAAGAGAATTTTTTCATACTAAGTATTTATTATTGTGTACCATAAATTCAGAAAAGTATGTAAGGTTGCATATGAAAGTAAGGCCAAGAGCATAGGTGAGTTACTTAGTCAATCAGAACATTTTATGGTGATTTTTTTCTACACACTCTTCCACTTGATATAATGGACTCTGAAAAAACCTGTTCTTGTGTGGGTGATGATTTGAGTGTGCATGTGCGTGCATGCATGTGTGTGTGTGTGTGAGTGTGTGCATGCTCAGTAAATGTGATATAGAGAATTGCATTTCCAATTACTATTTTAATGAATTGCAGGGTTAATGAATGTCTCTGGCAACTTAAATTTGGAGTATTGAGTGTTTATTTAAACTTTGCTCTTTGGAAAAAGGACAGGACTGGGCACATATTTAAAATAAGGATGAGGTACAGTATTTGCTCCTAAGATGTGCAAATGAATAAGAACACAATTATTCATTCCATCATTAGCTAGTTAGTCGTCAATGGAAAAGCATCTTAGTATCTAACTGCTGTTCTTTTTACATGGAGAGAATAAGAGATCTTACATGATACATGTCTTATAAGAGTTAAAACAGGTAATTAATACATGTAAACCTCCGCAGTTACAAAGCAATAGTTAAAGATGAATTATTATTATTGCTGTGATTTTATTATAAAAAGAGCCTCTATTCTGAAAATATTAAGATTTTGTTGGCAGTGGTGGTGTACGCCTTTAATTCCAGCACTTGGGAGACAGAGGCAGGCAGATTTCTGAGTTCGAGGCCTGCCTGGTCTACAGAGTGCATTCCAGGACAGCCAGGGCTATACAGAGAAACACTGTCTGGAAAAAACAAAAAACAAAAACAAAACAAAAGAGAAGTTGTCAGAAGACTAATACATTTTTAATTAGTAAAGGAAACCCCATGAGAGCTATTGCTCGTGGTACTGTCCAGAAAACCGTGAATTTAAAAGAAAGCTACGTACAATGACTTGTAAAATAAACAAATCTTTTTTCCGTTTTATTAAGGAAATGTGCAATTAAATTAATATAGATTTTAGAACAAAATATTCTTAAATAACTGTTGTAAGTTTGAGGTTTTGTTTGTTTGAATTCTTTTTGGTTCTTCCAGACAGTCTTCTGTGCACAGACTGGCCTCGAGCAGGTTAGAGAGCCAGGGATAACTTAGAACTCTCTGGGGATCTGATTTTGAATAACATGAGTACAACTAAAGTTGTAATGACATTCCACTGGTTCTGAGATAGAATTCAGGCACTATTGTCAAAGTTGGTCCTCTCTAAAATGTATGGGCAAGCAAATATCATTCTGATTTAAATGTAATATGTAGTTATATCTTTCCAGTTTTGAAACAGGAAGATGGTCCCTGATTATCACCTACAATCAAAATTATGATCATATAAATAATAGATGTGTAAGTGAGCAAAAAGTTGTAGTTATTTTGAAACCATCCAAGGATTGAGTTTCGTAAGCTAGCAACTTTCATGGTTCCTAAATTAGCAGTATTTTTTTGACTAAATGAGAAAATACACTTACATGTTATTTTATTATAAGTTCACAGATGTACAACCTCATTTACATGGTGTAGAAATGAAAAAGAATATATTAAGGTATGTGCAAATCATAAAATGAACTTTCTATTGTTTACCTATGTCTGAGAATGTGCAGTCTAAGGAGGGGAAAAAAATGACCTATGCTCTACTTAGTGTGACTAGCAGCTGAGCAACTGTGAATATGGATACTCGGGGCTGCCCAAGATGCTGAGGGTGAAGAAGAGGCTCAGCCGTGACATCACTTATACTACCCTGGCTAAGGCTTAGGGAACATTGTAGAAGGAGTGTATATCTGGGTCAGGGTGGGGGGTGGCAGGGTGGTGGTGGGGGCAGATGTAAGGGCCGGAGACAGGGGGGAAGTGTAGAGAAATCCCATCCTCTAGGCACAGCGAATGCAAAAATGAAATCACAGCAGCTTCGATTACTTGCATTGGTCATGTACCTGACAGACCCTCTCAACAGTTAGTCACAGATGGGCGCTAGAGTCATGACTTCCTTAGTGCTGGACTAGGCACTAAGAGGAGATGCCCCTGTCTTCAGTTGTGTGGGCTTTAATGGCTATCTTTAAACCCGAAGCCATGCAGATGGGCCTGCTCAAGTGCAGAGGGATATAAGCAAAGCAAAAGGATATGGATATGGGAGAACCTAGCAAGGAACAGTAAGTAGAGAGAGATGCACAAAGGAGGAAGGGAAAGGAGAGAAAGTGGGGGAGGAGCAACCAGAACATACTCTATAAGTGTATGAAACAATCAAAGAGCACATCCGATTATGAAAGTATGCACGAAGTGCAGAGAGAAGAATCAGTTGTTTAAATCTGGGAATAAAAGAGATTATCTGACCTTATCACAACCCAAGTTTTATATAAACAGTAAAGAAGTATAAGAGATGTCTAGTGTCTGGAAGAGGAAATAGATTGCATCATAAATTAGGCTTTAATCAATAATTTCCTCATATTATTATTTCTAACTCTCGAAGTCAATTTCATTCATCCATTATAAATTCCTGTAGTAGAACAAATTGAAGCTAAAGCAACTTAAAATGGATCTATAAATGGATGCATATAAAGTATAAATACTGGGAAAGTATCTACTTATGAAAGTGTAGAGGAGAGGTGTTTGTTTTGATCGAATGTAACTCTGTCCCTACCCACTATGAAAGGGCATGTATGGAGGCTACTCACTAATATTAGGAATTTGTACTCTTTGAAATTTTCTTAAAACCAAGAAATGTTTTTCATTTTGCTGTGTCTTACTTTTTCATGCATGTTCTATGAGGCTAATGTGAGACAATAAGTTGTCTATGGCTATGATAAAGTATCAGAATTGTAGTTTCAAACTCAAGGTACCCACGCACAGGACAGGCAAACAGTAGGAGGGCGTGCTTTATTAAGGTCTGCATCTTTGTTCATAAAAAGACTTCTGGGAAATGTTTCCATTAGGTAAAGGGGGCGGGGGCTTAGTATATAATGTGCTGTTGCCCTCTGCTGGTTAGAGTGTGAGAAATACAAACTTCCCTTTTGAACTACAGGGAATGAAATTTCCATGGGGTTGGGGTGGGGGTGAGGGGGAGTTATCATAGAACAAAGATAAGAAGGTAACATTGTTTAAATGGTAGGGAAATAAACTCAGAAGTTACAAAAATTTCTTAACACATATCAAAACTTAGATTTTGTTATTCATGTTCAATTGCTTTTTTTTTTTCCAGGTGAAAATCAGATTATATTAGATTAAGTCAATGTAGTCTTAAAGTGCTAATTGTCAGATTTGAGGTGTCTCCAAATGTAGGGTCCTTGAATTGGATATGTCTTACCTCCTCTTAACAAGTAGCAAGTCTTTGGAATGTATTAATATGAGTACATGAATATGAGATTTGTAAGTGTTACCTTACTAGGCAATTAAAACCGTATACGTAGTATATTTTTAGTAAACCATAGTCTTAGCAATTAAGTGAATGCTTTATCTTATAATTTTAGGCACTTTAAGCATTCTTCCTACGCTATTCACATTTCACTGAGGAAAACTCAATACTGCTTTATAACAGTTATAAATATATATAATTGGCTTATAAATTCTTCCATAAAAATAGTGATAATGGTCCAAGTAACATAAAATGCATAGACTGATGAGCCTACCTGGTTTTATGACAGCACTGCATGCTGCTTTAATGGATGGTTACATTTATTTCAGAAGTATTTTAAAGGCAGTAGCTCTGCCACCCACAGCAGGAGACACTCTATGAAATAGACAGACTTGTTGGTTTCTCTAAAACATACCTGGCTTGAAAGTTTAAGAAAAAGCTGTCATCGCTGTTTTGACTTGTCTGATATATTGAATCTGGGATGTTACGTTGTTGATACTGTCTCTAGATGTAATACGTATTAAAATAATCTGGTTTTCATTTCTCAGAATGAAGTCCCTTGGAACCCTTGCACAACTTGGCCAGGGTTCTTTGTAATGAGGTATCTGTGGCAAATCAAGAGGCCAGTTCTCATCCTGGCTTCTCTGCCTAGCAACTGCCAATCCTTTAAATCGTTTTTCCTTTTTGGACCAAACAGTACCTTAGACTTTATTCTGTGTGTTCATATCTCAAACTTCGCATGAATATCCTTCAGCCTGAGTCTTACAGACTTTGGTACTATACAAGCTGAATGAAGAGGACCCGTCTTATAAAATATGATTATTACAGAAAATAGGTGTTTTCTTCTTACTATACTAGTATGTTAACAAAAACAGGCTTTGCAGTATTTAACATTTAATCCTCATAAGAGCATTAGAAATAATTTTAATGTTTCTACTTTGGGAGTCAGAAAGCGGGGAAATTAGGTAGAATTAAGTAGAAACATTAAAATTATTTCTATTTTGGGAGTCAGAAAGTGGGGAAATTAGGTTCAGAGAAATAGGTGACTTGGCTACATTCACAGATTCTCTATCTGTCCACTAGGAATAAGCTCCTCTCTTTCTCTCTGTGTATGCACACGTGCGTGCGTGCGTGCATGCGTGCATGCGTGCGTGCGTGCATGTGTGTGTGTGTGTGTGTGTGTGTGTGTGTGTGGAGAGAGAGAGAGAGAGAGAGAGAGAGAGAGAGAGAGAGAGAGAGAGAGAGAAACAGGCAGACAGACAGACAGACAGACAAAGAGGCAGAGAGAGACACACAGAAAAAATATAGAAAACAATGAGAGCTGTTTCTGTTTGTGTTTGTGACAGAGTCTTATTAGTTAACAGCCCAAGTTGGCTGTTTGTTTGTGTGTGTGTGTGTGTGTGTGCTTCACCATGCCAAAACATTTCTAAATGATTAATAATTTTCTATAATTTTCAATCTTGTGAATTTTTGTCAGTAATATTATTTTTTTCCTGTTCTTAGCAGGAAACATAGTTAGACTCTTTTAATAAATGATTTCCACAGATTGGTACAAGAGTTGGTACGGACAATTTTACTTGGTTAATTTCTATGGCAATATTAAGTATGAGAGCCAGCCTGATTGTGTAATGCTGACACCATTAAAGAATTCATCAGTTAGTAAAACTGGGAGCCTCATATGCAGCTTGAATAATATACATAAAGCCAAAGAGATCACTAAAGAATTTGACAGAGAGTTACCAGTTTCAACTATCTCTGTTACTGTAGAGATCAGTTCACTTATAAATAATAAATACTTTTCTCAAAAACTTATTTTATATATAGATTAAATATTCTTTGAAAAAGCAATGAGGTTTTATGTTCTAGAAATTGATCCCAGTTTTGACTCAGACTACCAAACTTCTCTAATAAATGGGGGCTTTGCCTTAGAGCTTGAGTGTAGGATATTTATAAAACTTATTTCTTCATGTTCCCAAAATGACTCAATCTCTGAAAGTTTCTGAAGGTGGAATATGAGGGCTTGAGTCATGGTTCAGTGGTTAAGAAAACTCGTCCTTGCTTGGGACTCCAGTTTGGTTCCCAGGACCTACGTGTAGCTCACAACACTCCGTAGTTCCAGAGGTTCTAATGCCCAATTCTGGGCTCGACCTGCAGAGTCGAATGCAGTGCAGAATGTCGTTGGTGTGTGTGTGTAATCATGCAGACACTTACAAATATATCTAAAATAAAAATAAATAAATGCTTTAAAAGAAAGTTAAAATGTTTGTCTTTTTATTTATTTATTTTACTGAAAATAGATTTTTATATTACAAATCCTGATTAAGATTTCTCCTCCCCCAATTCCTCCCAGGTCCTGCCCTTCTCCCCACCTACCCAACTCTATAACCTTTCTTTGTTTCCCTCTTGCTCCTCTATTTGTTGCATTATAGGGATACAGATAAGTAGTTATGTACACTATCAATACACTTAGGCTTTTATTTGCATCACTGAAGCATTGGGAAAAAGCCCCATTGATGTGAGTTTTTCCCTCTTCTTCTTTCTTTCTCTTTGACAGATATTCTATCTAGTTCTGTGTGCCAGAGAGGGCTAAACATTAACTAGTTTTATCTCTACTATAATGTTAGATGCTCATGCATTCAAATCTTAAACGTATCATACCTAACAAAATACTTGGCTCTTGAAAGGATTCTTTATCCCTAGAAATAAAGCAAGTATACTTTCCTTAAGTTTCAGATTCCATCAGTAGATGCTCTTATATAAAATTTTAAAGAAAACCTAAAAGCTTAAAACCATTTATGACCAAAATACCCATCAGGTGATGGTGTCAGTATGTGACTACCAAATCCGGGTATAACAAAATGATCAGTTTCCTTTATTTTTCCTTTTTGAAAAAGATGACATTGCCTAGGAGTTTTATACAAGTCTGGGGGGAAAGAAGGGATTTGTGTGTGTGTGTGTGTGTGTGTGTGCCTTAGACTCAATATTCTGAGTTGGAGTCAGCTGTTAAGAATTACTGAATTATCCAGGGCAAAATCTGGGGTATGGCTCACGTTACAGTGTGCTGGATATGAAAAGGGGTGAGAACTTTGTGGTGATTAAAACGGCCTGTGGGATTGAACTTTGGCACTCCAGAGCAGCACATCAAGAGAGATGCTGCAGGTTCTCGGGTTCTCACAGCAAACCATGCCTGGAAATAGATGAAGTGTTTGTGAAGAAACATCCCAGGATGGCTCTTAAAAGAATATAAAAAAGTTCTCTCTTATCCTTGGGGAATAAGAATGAAACCGGACGCAGGGAACAAATACCCAAGAGTGTCAAAAATTGAAACACAGCTAGATTTCAGGCATGTCAGAAAGGAGAGTGGACACAGTTGGCTTTATCAGTTTTACCTCCTTCAATACCTTTTGAAATAAGATTTTTTTTTTGATGCTTCAGGAATAATTTCCATTAACCTTTATTATGTTTCCTAGATATTCTTGGTAGTCTGTGGGATACAGTGACTGTCATCAAAGGCTGCTCTATGTGAACATTATATGTACTCAGCCTTCCTCCATTTCAACAATTTTCTCTTCCATTTCACATCCGTTCTCCTCTGAACCCATTCTTCTTCATAAAAGCATCTGACATCTAATTAAACACAATCAGTCAGTCGATAATTTAGGCTATGTGGGTATTGTCAATTTAAATATGTTACCCAAGGTCAGTATGATGAAGAGATTACCCTGTTCACTCAAGCAAAATATTATTCTTTAGTGCCAGATGGAATAAATGTTGATAAGAGTTGTTACAGAATTTGTATATATAATAAGAAGGTGTTATATTTACCAAGGAAATTGTTTAGAAACTGTAGTCTGGTTTTATGTCTGCCAATACATGAAAAAATGTTTTTGTATATGTTTCCCTGTAAGAAAAATGCAGGGAGAAATATCTTGATTTTGTTGTCAGGCTATTCAAAATGAATAGAAAATATGTATATTCTTATATTTTCCTTTATGCTAGGATTTAACTTTCAAGTAAGAAATAGGTTGTGAATAGGAACTAGACCTTTCTATAGCTGTGTTTTTATCTTATTTAACCATACCCTGAATGTTTTATTTCTACTCAGAATCAAGAGTGATAATTTCTTTTAAACATCAGCTTGAAGAAATGAAAGCAGTGATAAGCTCAATTATCTGTTTGTGCAATTTATTAAAAACCCAACTCAAATTCCTGTTTGGAAGAACTATATCAGCTGAAATTTTAAACTGTAAAGTAGTATTCTTTGTATACATAGTGTTTTCTTAAACATTATAGCTATTGACAATCTTCTAGCATATGACTATTAAAATAATAAGTAGTAAAAATAGTAATATTGGTACATTGGAGTCAAAGTTTAAGTAGTGTCATGAAAAACCAGCTTTCATAGGGACTTCTGGTGGCTTTCCAACACAATCAGAAGCAGCACACCCTCTGCCGATGCTTAAAGCAGACTCATGTATGAATTATGAGAAAGTCTTGAACTGTGTTAGCTGGTTTCTTTTGTTTTATTTAAGACATCTTAAAAAAAATATCTCGAGTGGCTGTTTGAAGTCTACACTTGTGAAGATGGGTGCCCTGTCCCCATCTGCTTCTGAATGGTGAACGTCCTTATTTTAATGGTCTGTTTTAATTTCAATTCTTGAAGAGTTTGTCTCACCTAGCCGTCTTTATGGGTTTGAAATTAGAAAGAGTAGTTGTTGATGGCTGTGAACATGCGTAGACACACAGACACACAGACACACAGACACACACACACACACACACACACACACAAAATCAGACAGAGACAGAGACACAGAAAGAGACAGACACACAGAGAGACACAGAGACAGAGAGAGACAGAGAGAGCATACTTCTCACTTCTGAGGTGAGAGAACTATTTCCTTCTGCATTTGTCAGACTTCCATTGTTCTTTTCTCAGTTCACTGCCTAGAATGTTCGCAAGAACTGGTTTTATCAATCCATCCTAAGTCACATGTAATATTAACACTTGCTATGCGAGCTGGGTACCTTGACTTCTATGTAAAAGTGGAAGGAGGGGTGACTCCACAAGTTGGTCTCTGACCTCCACTTATGTCTTCATATATATATATACGTATATATATATATGTATGTATACATATATATATATACGTATATATATATATGTGTGTGTGTGTGTGTGTGTGTGTGTGTGTATACCATACATATCATGTGCACATACCCAGTAATAATAATATTATTTTAAAGAACTAAAAAAAATGTACTGTAGAAGTGCAGCCTTTTCAAACCCATATCCCTCTCTTTGATAAGGCCCCCATATCTGTTACTAAATTAAATTCTAGTGACTTCTCTAGTTTTGCCTGAGCCGTGGAACAAATTCTATAATCCTAGCGCTCGGCCCCAGACTCTAGCAGTTGCTATGGTCAAACACAAAGGCTTAAAAGCACACGCTCAAGAGCAGAAATGACTATGTTCTGCAGGACCTGATGGAAAGAGATTGCAACCATTACATAAAGACTGCCTCTCTCTCCTCTTCTGTCATTATGTAAGTATTTATGTGTCCTAAATGTAAGAAAGCAGCCTAAGGGAGCCCCAGTGTGTCTGGTGGTGCTGCTCCACCAATGAGGACTGCTGACTAAGGGCCCCCCATCTAGACAACAGCCCAGAAATGCTGAGTAGAAATGAGTTCAGGCTCATGTTTTTTTGTTTTGTTTTGTTTTGTTTGTTTGGTTTTGTTTTATGTTTTTTGTTTTTTTGAGACAGGGTTTCTCTGTATAGCCCTGGCTGTCCTGGAACTCACCCTGTAGACCAGGCTGGCCTCAAACTCAGAAATCCGCCTGCCTCTGCCTCCCTAGTGCTGGGATTAAAGGTGTGTGCCACCACTGCCCGGCAAGTCTCATGTTTTATAGTGTCCCTTTATTCTTGAACAAAATAGATGTATAGTATCACAGTTCTGGAGTCTGAAGGCCTGGTATCAACGCATCAGCGGAGATGGTTGCTATTGAGGGTACAGTGTGTTTCATGCCACTTGTGCTGAGCCAGGGTTATTGGAACTTGTAGTGATCCTTAACTTGTGCAGTATCATTCTGATCTCTTCTCTCACCATCCCCTGCAGCTATACTGGGTTAGAAGCCTACAGTAGTTTCTAATCTCAACACCAGCAAGGACTCTATTCCCAAATAAAATCATGCTATACAACATTGGGGGTTAAGATACCAAAAGACACAATTTTTATAAATTAGAACAAAATTATTTCTAGGGAGGACTGGATTAAATGTCTATTTCAAATGATAGAGAAAACAGCTCTTTGTTTTTTTTTTTTTAAAGAAAAACAATGGAAACATGCTCCATTTCTATTTTTCTTGCTTATTGGAATTCAAGTCTCTCATGTCTTCTGAAAAGTCTTCCTTTAAAGAGCCCCGATATTTTTCTGCATGTAGATGTGTTACTCAGTTTTATATTCAGTTAGCTTGTGTTTTCCTAGAGTCATAAAGTGCTCTGTAGTCTCCTCTATGACAAAAGAGGGAGGAAATAGCTATGGCCTTGGATGGACTGTGAACTAGGACCAGAATCTGCCCATGCCTTTGACTTAGGACAACAGGACTCCAGGCACCTTCGCAAACACTACTGTCAGTTTTCTCATCTGTGATCTGGGCACAGTCATAGCTTGCTCTCTGGATGAAATGACATCAACAATACATGTAGCGTGCCTGACAGATGGTAGATGTTTGTATAAGTATGCAATAGGTGAGATTCACATGATGATATATAATGCAATAGTATTACAGTCCCGAGGTTATCTTCATCATCTATAGTACAGGTTTGATAACTGATAGTAAGCAGCCAGAAGCTGAGGAAGTTTTAGTCCCAATACAGGCTCAAAGAGGACCTCCATTTTCAAAGGGCATTCCTGAATGGTGACTAAAATACCATGTCGTTAGGACTTTCTGTGCTCTTTCTCAGCGGCATCCAGCAAGTCCTGCCTGTGGCGGTTATCTCCATGAATGGGGTCCAATTCACCTTAGCAGTGTGTAGACGAAATGGGATCATAGCTCAAAATGTGCTTCTTAAGCTCTCATATAGCAATACAAATCATCCTCGACTTTTAAATTATTCATTACATTTCAGGAGCCTAATGTCACAAGTATACTAAACTATCTTAGCCATTCTATTTCAAGAACTGGAAACTAAAACCCTCAATCTGGTAAATTAAAAAATTCAGCCAATAACCCTAAAACAAAGAAGAACCATTTTCCATAATGATAAAATTACATATTCATAAACTAGTCATCCTTCTACCTCTAAACCAAATGGCTCCCTTTCTTTTTCCCTCTTGGCCATTTCCGTGAGAAACTTAAGTTGTTCTGATTCTCTTTTTCTACATTGTAGCTTTTCAACTTGTCTGATGTAACAACCTAGCATACACTGGTTGTTGTTAGTAGGGTATAACTCTACCACCTGCCCCCATGTGAAAAATGCACACTAAAGTTACAGTCGTTTTATAGCATTACTGTTATACATGTATTTTTCCAGTGCTCCACTACAATTCTTAATCTACAGTTGCTTGGTTCAGGGACATCGCTGTCTCAGCACAGACCACTCAATTGTGTGATACTTCCCTTTAAACACAGACTCATGACTGCTTACAAAAAGCATTCCAAACACTTTACAATAGGGTGCTTTTCAGTCTAGCACATTCCTTAACCCCTAGCATCCTCCGGCTTTTTCAAGTGACTTGGCAGTGTTACTTGGTGCTGCAACCCTCTCACATGCCTCACTCCACCAGGCTTCAGACAGGTCATATCTGAGTGCTTCTCTGTCTATTGCTTCTGGGGCATTAGATATCAACTGAGATTCCATGTCTGCTGTCTATTCTATTGCTTCTAGAAGGAATGCACCAGTTTGGGGCAGTCAAGGTACTATAGCTCAGTAATGCTTTGTACATTTGTTTATGCAGTATTACTGATGTTTGTTGAGACATTTCTTCTGCTCTTGTGTCATCTGTGTCTGTCTCCTTGGTAGCTGCTGCTATCCAGACACGTACATCTTATGTATCTCAGGCTAACTGGGTATATAGAACTGGCTATGCAGTAGAGGACGACTTTGAAATGCTGCTGGTGATGGGATTACAGATGTGTAGCACCATGCTCAGGTGATAAGGTGCTGGTTATCAAACACAATGCCCAGTGTTTATGGATGTTTAGGAACACACTCTACTAACCAAGCTATAGCCTCAGCTCTCACCACACATTTCATGTCTGTTTGCTTTTGTGTATAAGGATTTTTTTTTTATGTAGCCAAGTCCAGCCTTAATTCACTAACCCTAGGTTGGTTATTCTCTTGCCTTAGCCCCTTGGATGAGCAGATTATAGACATTCACAAACTATGCTTGGCTGCAAACAGAAATATGAAATGACTCTGGACAGTGTTGAGCTTAGTTTTTAACCACCAAGTCAAAAAGATTTCTCTTTCATTTTTTAAAAATTAATTCTGTTTTTCCCTAAGACATGGTTTCTCTGTGTAGTCTTGCTGTGCTGGAACTTCTTTGTAGACCAGACTGGCCTTGAATTCACAGAGATCCTCTGTCCTGAGAGATCCTCCTGAGTACTGAGAATAAAGCTATGCTTCACCACTGCCCGACCTTAAATTAAATCTTTAAAGACTCAAATATTTTTGAGCCACTGCTTATTTATTAATAACTACATAAAATAGCAGCATCTAAAGTCATTAGTCTTAGGTTGCTGGAACAATCTTTCAACTTTTCTTGTAGTACTTTTTTTTTTCAGGGTCTAGGTATATTAAGTGACTTTTCTCATACCTCTGATGTTATGATAGTCATAAAGTGGAACGTGTAAACCAAACTGTAATTAAGCTATAATGGAAAAGCAGAATCCACCGTTTATATGAGAATGCCTCCCAGAGTGCTTTGTTTGCTCATAGCTTTTAAGACCTTCATATGCCAGATGCTCGCATTCAAGTACAGCTTGGCTAAACTCTGCAAGGACAGATTTGCTTTTTCCTAAAGGAGATGCTCTGTGTAGTTCAGATGGCTAGCCCACACAGGCAGCCTTTAACATTTCACTGTCTGTGAATGGGAAGCAAGGAAGCTGCCACACTTGAGTCATCTATGGCAAATGCCATTCATGCCACCAGCCTCTGGACTACAAACTGTACTAGCAAAGCCCTATCACCAGCCAACTCTTCTGCCCTACTCATCTTCTTATGGTCTTAGCAATGAAGAAAGCCATAAGTTACTCTCAGTTCTTTACTCATATCTATGTCATTAGAAAACTCCAACAAAGTGGAATTGGGGAAAAGACTTTGTATTCCCATTGTGTCTCTTTGGTAGCATCATAGATAGGCAACTATCATGGTTAGCTGAGAAAAACTTGTTCTGAATTTACCCATATATCATTTTTCAAAGTCATGGTAATGGAAGAGATACCATTTATAAGTTCTTCTGTTATCCAGGCACTAGATACACAGGTCTCAAATGTATGTAACTATGTGTGCACACATACTTCCCCCCCTCCATACACACTCATTTAGTTACCCATTTGTTTACTCAACAATAGTTTGAGCAGATAAATAGCCCTGGTGCTGTTGTATAGTTAGCTACACAAATAACTTCCTGAGACACATGCTTTAGTATTAAAATATTCTAACTCCATTTTTTTTCTGCTGAAAGATGAAACAGTGAAATGAGAGAACACAGGATCAACAAGATAAATATTTTGATTGTGGTTGCACAAGTAATGAGGAGTGAGCAATGTGTTCCAACTCATAGAGCACATGCAGACCACGGATCACTGTATGTCCAGCCATCACTACTGGAGAAGAAAAGAATTGCCTTGTGATTTACAACAATTCAGCATAATTGTTAGTAGGCTGAGGACACTAAGGCTCTGAAGTTTACAGCAGATTACATCAAATTGCTAATTCTGCAAGGAGCTCCAACCATATACTTTCTTTTTACAGAGGAATTACTGAATCAAAACTTTCTGTAAATGCAAATGAGGGGCTTGTCATTGAGTCTCAGGACAAATGCACGTTAAGATAATCACATATGTCATGTAATTTAGATGATAGATGATCCCTCACATGAGCAAATCAACAGACATTTTCAGAGACACCAGGTAGGAACTACAGAAAAAACATTCTGTAGAGAAATATGAATATAAACTAATTGTTTCCTGAAGCTCCATTTAATGCTAATCTGAGATTCCTGTACCCTCAAATTGCATTTTTATACCCTCTTAATAAACAAACTTCAGCCATAAAGGTGTGTTTTATTCTTTCTCTAATTCTTACTTCATTACTTACAAGCTGCCAAACGTAATTCTATTTCATTTGTCTTTTAGCTTTTCTTTTCATGAGTCTTTCATGCAGAGATATCCAAAATTATGCCAATGTAAAATCTTTCTCTGAGACAGAATAATCACAATTGCCGCATCCACGGAAAAATGATCAGTGAGCAATGCTAAATGCATCACATCAAATGCTCTTAAAAAAAAACCCTACCATTGAGGGTGTGTGGATATTTAGCAGATAGACTTGTAGAAGACAAATCACATGAAGTAAAAGACACTTACATGGATATAGCAAAACATTTTATTTCTCAAAAAGTATAGGGATTGAAGTTTTCTTATTTGTTATTCTGTAGCCCTAACATCATGTGTGGATTTTAATGACTATTTTAAATTTAAGAAAATTTCTCTTAGGAAAGTTATCCATCTGTTTATTGAAATAATCCTTTTGCAAAACAAAAGAGGTCACCTCAGGTCAAAACCCATATCTACATTGGTTTAAACTTTGAGTAACCTAAATAGTGTGTCAAATTGGACTACTCTAACTATAAAACTGTATCATATACATTTACCAAAAAAAAAAAAAAACCCAAAAAAAACCCTCTTCTCAGACTTTTACAGTTTTTATAAAGGATTGGTTTTAAAGTCAAGGTTTGGGGGTTAGGGAAACTTATTGGAATTCTAAAATGCATTTAACATTTGTTTATAATTCCATATCATTATGCTAGATTTAAGTTGTCAAGCTAAGTTGATAACAAACACTAAGTACAGAAATGTATACAGCAACAGGCCTACTGCCAAATGAGGCAAACAAAGAACTCTTGTCCAAGGCTTACTTACACATTGGAAAGTTAAAGGCATGATAATACTTTGAGGGCCAAGTTTGGTCTTTGCAATGAAATGATTTTTAAAAAAGTCCTTGCACTTTTGCAATTCAAGAGAAGGAAAACATCTTGCCATACAGGGTTTTCTGCAAAATTATCTGTCTGCCAAAGCAGAACTGCCGATAGGGCTATTGTCTGCCTACACCGAGTATCACCTTAAGGAAATCATACTTTGGATAAAGTGTAAGTCTTTTTTTATCACTGCTTATCTTTCTGCTGCTGAATAGACTGGAAGCTATTTGCACCTTTAGCCTCACTCTTGGTTAAAAAAACAAAGCAGAAGTCATATGTAACAGTGTCTTATTTATAGTTCTTGGGGTATTTCTCTCATTTACTTTAATAGCCAGGGATAAGACAGTTGGATTTATGAAAGCATATGCCATACAACTCACATCCTAGAGGACAAAAATAGGAGTCCCTTATTACAAAATGTTTACAGATTGCTTTAAGAGATAATTTATGAAATATAATGTAAAACTTGGAATTATCAATATAAGAACAATGAAGAACAGTGAGCAGATTGAGTGAAGAGGCTTTGTATGATCCTTTAAAGTCTCATGCTTGTCGTGCCATGGAATTTGTAGGAATAGAGACTGTCTCCAGTGAGTTCGACCTAGATTTTAATCCCAGACGTTACTTCTTACCAGGTTGAAGAAATAATTGATTCCTAGTTTTCTCTTTATTGTTTTCCTTAAAAGTTTAGGATAACAACATTCAAAAACTGTAGTATGTAATAAATGAAATAAATACACATAGACTATATATTACAATGTAGTTATGTATTACATATAGTAAATGTCTAGCTGAAACGGAAAACTCTAAATTCAGTTGGAAACCTGTTCTAGAAACAAGATAAAAAGATGAGAGGGAAAGAGGAAGACTTCCAACATTGATCTCTGGCATCTACAGCTACACATGCAAGTTCACCTTCAAACAAAGTTACAGGAGTACACATCACACACACACACACACACACACACACACACACACACACACCAACTAAAGAACAGAAATTCTTTTATTAATATTTTCACTGACCTCTGATGAAAAGTCAGCTTTTCTTTACAAATATGTGTAACTGTAGACAGGCACTATGGTAGTATACACCCCTGCTTTAGTGTAGGTTGGATCTAGTGACTGTCCTTGTGAGTAGGATGTAGTAGGAGGACACTCTTGATGCTCTGCAAATGCCCCACACTGTGCTATTTCCCAATCCTCATCTTGTACTTTTTTGTTTTGAGATATGCTAATTTTCTTGGGCCAGCATTGAACTCTCTCTCTGTAGCCTAGACAGGCCTTGAACTTGAAGTTCTCTTGCTTCAGCTTCTTGAGGATCTGGGATTCCAGGTCTGCACCAATAGATCCATGTTGACAGTTGCTCTAAGGAGTAACTTGTGAACAAAGTTCTAATGAAAACAGGTAACGGTAACAGACGCTTAAGAGCTGCTAAGGGCTGGGGAAGCATGCGATAGGATGTTGGGATCATTTCAGGCCCAGCAGGTCCTACAAGTGCAGGGTTATGGGAGACTCGAAAGCAGGGACACTCTGGAAATCAACACCTAGACTTCTAGTCACAAGAGTGTGAGATAATAACTGTCTGTCAAGACATTTAAAATTGTGACATCATTTGTTGAATGGCAATAGATTTCAGTAAAATGGATGCTTCCCTGCTGTTGAGGTTTTAATTTCTTGCTTTGGTGAAACGCTCTAAACAAAAAGGCAACGTGGGAAGAAATGGGTTTATTTCATTGTTCAGTTTCAGATACTATTCATCATTGAGGACATCCAGGGCAGGAACTCAAATCAGGATCCCAAGAGGATGGTTGCTTGCTAATCTACGCAGTATAACCTGTGAATTTATAGCCAAAGGGATGGAGCAGGAAGCCCAGGGGCTGCTGCTTGCTAGCTGCCTGGCTCTCCTGCTTGCTCAACCAGCTTCCGTAGACATCCCAGGGCCACCTGTTTAGGGATAGTGTGATCCACAGTGGACTAGGAATCCTCCTGATCAATCACTGTTCAAGATAATCTCTCACAAACATAGCCCTAGGCCAAACTGATTTCAGAAATCCCTTAATTGATGCTCTCTGCAGTGACTCTAGGCTCTGTCAAGTTGACAATTAAGCCTAGCCAGGACAGCTACCAGGCAACTAAAATGGTGGAAGTAGCTACAAAGCAAAGGAGGTAGAAGAGGTTGGAAGAATGCCACGGGGGGGGGGGAACAGTCAACAAGCACCCCTGAATCACCTTGAACAGATCTCTAGCACTCTGTGCTCGGAGGGTATTGCTATTGAGAGTTTCATGAGAAAATGAGAAGGTGTTATTGGAAAAAGGGTGACGGTATGTAGAGGCCCAATGTAGCAACAATATCTCACTATCACCCTTAGTAATGAGAAAGTCCAACGCGTGCCTTATGAGCTGTGTGAGACAGACAAGATCTCCAAGAAAAGCGCTCACTTGTTACCTGGTGTTTCTTGTTTCTTTTTATTGTTGTTTCGCCTTGCTATTTGTAGTGAAAACATGGCGGGAGATGTTCAAAGAACCATTAAAAATGGTGCTGGAAGTTTTAGAAATGTTCAGCCTTCTCATCTATCAATTGATCTTGAAGTAGCTGATGACTACAGACAATAATAACTAGTGCCTGGTGAGGAAAGGTGCCATAGAGATAGAACAGATGATCCGACTATATTTGTCTTGTTAATATCTGAGCAGGATTGAAGTCACAGAAGCCACCAGATTAAAAGTGCTCACTGTTTAAATTCCCCCAAGTTCCAGAGCAATTTGTCATACAGCAGAAGCGGATAAGTAATAAGCAGAGAACTTGCAGCACTGCTGCTCTGTCACCAAAGAGCCATCATGTGACATTTCAGTACCCACTTTGTCGATACCTGGGGAAATCACTGATAGTCACACAGTCAGAGCTCGGGGTTTCTTATGCCTCTTTTTTCCTCTAATAGTCATTACCTCCCTAAACTGTTATGGCACTTTATGTTTCCTTGTCATGTGCTTTTCATAGAGTCCTAAATGAACAATACAGGTATGTGAGCATTTGAGGGACCTGGAGAAGCATATATCATCATGCTGACAGCCTTGTATCTATTGATCTATCAATCTATCTACCTACCTACGTATGTATCTATCAATTTATCATTTATCTATTTATTATCTATCTAGCATTTATCTATCTGCCATTTATCAATCTATCATTTATCTTCCAACTATCTATCATCTGTCTCTATCTCTTCTATCTCTCTTGTGTGTGTATTAGACAGACAGACACAGAGAGAGAGAAGGAGAGAGGGAGAGAGGGAGAGAGAGAGAGGGGGGGGAGGGAGAACTTGCAGGAATAAAGGAGAAAATTCTCTTCTTCCACCTTGTGGGTACTAAAAAGAAGCCTCAGAATTCCTGATTTTTACCACTGGGAGAAAATTGCTGCAAACAGTACAAAAATTTCACTAGTAACTATGAATACAGATGAGAATGGTTAAATCTTCACTATCTACTTGACTGGATTTAAAACCACCTAGAAAGCACATATTTGGACACTTACAGATAGATTTAATGAAAAAAGGAAGAACTGCCCTTAGGGTGGGTGGCACAATTCCATAGGCTGAATAAAAATGAAGATGTCAGCTGAGTGCTGTTATTTATGTCTCTGCTGCTTGACTGTGGTCACAATGTGACAGCCACTTCACACTCATGCCACCACCATTCCTCCCTCACCACAATGCCGGCCATCCTCTTACACTTACACCAAAATAAAGCCTTCCTTAAGCTGATTTGTCAGGAATTTGATCATAGAGTGAGAGAAAGTGCCCCAAGCACCCACCAACCCACCTCTGTTGATGTCATGTCCTCTCCCTTTGTCTGCTCTGACCACAGGTCACTATCCCTTGTACCTGTCTAAGGAAAAGACCTCTTTTTTAACCAGTAGATCTTTCTGAAAAGGGCCAGAAAGCAAGCATTTGAGTCTTCGGACATGTGGAATCAGTTGCATTTACTCAAGCCTGTCACTGAGTCATGGAAACAGCCATAGAACAAATGGGTGCAGCTGTGTTCCAGTTTACAAAAAGCTCAGGGACAGGCAGATGTGCTCAATGAGCTGTGGTTTGCTGATTCCAACTCTCAACCCATGACCTCTCTCTCTGGTTGAGAACATAACTCCAGCAACTACCTCTCCCCCAAGTTAGTGTTTTCTCTTCTGTTCATCAATTTCTCATCAATATTTTAGCATGCAAGAGTACAAGCCTCCTTCTCCCTTTAAAGGGCATGGCTTAATCTAACTGTTCTCTTTAAGTTACTTTGCTGTTTCTCTTCCTCATTTTACTTTTCCTTCCCTTTTTCCCTCTGCCCCTCTGTCTCTCTCTCTCCCTCCCTCCTTTTTTCCTCCCCCTCCCTTCCCTTCACCCTCCTTCCTTTCTCCTCTCCTCCCTCACCCCTCTTCTGAGACAGGTTTTTCTTTGTAGCCTTAGCTGTCCTAGAACTCACACTGTAAGCTGGCCTCAAATATTCACCTGCCTCTGCTTCCCCAGTGCTGGGATTAAAGGAATGAATGCACCACCACATCTGGCTTCATTTCACTCTTCTTATAATACAAAGTATTTTTCTGATTTGTTCTTATCATCATCTCCCCATCTCCCAAAGCTCTAGCTGTCACTATTCCAATAAATGACTAACGGTCACCAATGAGCATCATGGTTTCTAAATTCAATGAAAAGTTTCAATCTCCATTTTAATTTCGTCCTTTTTGGAATATTTTTAAGACTCTCTCTGAGCTGAGCAGTGGTGGCACACACCTTTAATCCCAGCACTTGGTAGGCAGAGGAAGGCGGATTTCTGAGTTTGAGGCCAGCCTGGTCTACAGAGTGAGTTCCAGGACAGCCAGGGCTATACAGAGAAACCCTGTCTTGAAAAACAAACAAACAAAAACAAACAAAAAAAGACTCTCTCTGTGTATACATGTGTGTATTTACTTGTGAATGCAGACATGTGTGTTTGTGTGTGTGTGTGTGTGTGTTTATAGGTTTCTTCCGAGGCCAGAAGATGGGTTAGGAGTCTCTAGAGATGGAATTACAAATGGTTGTGAGCCACCTGACTTGGAAGCTGGCAACTAAACTTGAGTTTAGGTAACTGCAAGACAGTTACCTGCTCTTAACTGCTAAGCCATCCCTGCAGCCCCTTTTCTCAATATTAATATAGTTGATCATTTCATCCTCTTTAAACATAATTTTAGCATACTTTTAAAAAACACCTACTGCTTTTCTTTGTCTAGCTTTTATCAGAGGCAATTGTAGACTATTCAGGAATTTTTGAGCCAATCGTTATACTATTTGTTCAATATATACCATAAAGTCTTTCTTTATATTCCTGTTTCCCCTGGCTTCTCACATGATCTCACCTTACTTGCAGACAACTTCATTTCAGCCACACCTACTCTCTTCTATTACAGTTCTACTTGCTAGTCAGAGAAGACTCCTAATGATTTTCATCTTATCTAACAGCTCTCATTTGTTCTGGTCCTTTTCTCTAGCAAGGCCCAGTCTTCATATAAGCAACTGGATCCACTTTAGAAATAAACCAAAGTATGTGGGTTTTTCAGAACCCCTCCCTACTGAATTATCTCATTTAATAAAATCAACATTTCTTACAAAGCTTCCAACCTTGGATCCACTCCATGTCCTCATCTCTTGATAATACTAATACACAAATATTAACCACACTGATCTCCATTTTTTCTTTTAATTAAATAAAGTGTTTTCCAACGTAGGAGGACAAACATGACAACAGAGAAAATGGCTAAAAGCATTTTGTGTAGAAACTGAAAGAGAATCATCCCATATCTTAAGATCTGTGATCTTTCAGAGCTTTCATGGACATTCTTAAATCTAAGTATGGCTACTTGAATAACAATTTCTCCAAGATATAGCCAGTGAGGTCTATGGTACTCACTTGCTATATGGGAAGCTAAAAGCTCCTGAGAGGTAGCCGTATCCTAACTCCACCTAGTGAAAACCATCAAAACATTGGTCAACTTACGGTCATTTTGTTGCAGCGCTATTGTTTTTATTTACAAACTCTATAAAGGAAACCATGTGTTTGGTGAAAATGGTTGATTTTAGGTCTGGACAGGAAATGGACAAGGTAACTCTGGAACATCTTTAAAAAATACATTGAAGAAATTACCAAAGATTACCAAGGTCTTGTCCAGATGTTGTAGCAGCGAATTTTAAAAAGAATAGGTAGAACAAAGTGTGACAATTTGTTTCAAATGGAAAAACTGATAATGGATTGATGCTCATTAAATATATTAATATCTATAAATCTATAACTATTCAATAAGTTTAGATATTCCTTGTTTTATGTTCACATTTGTTTTCTTTAACATTAGCCAAAATCATAGAATCGAATATATTCTGTTTTTTATTCATGAACTTTGACTACCCAAATAATAAATGATGTTTCTCTTTTCAGTTTTACTGAACTTCATATATTTAAGTGCATCCAAATGGAGCATTATCACATTGTTACTCCTAAAGAATTAATGAATCAAGGCAGATAACATGAAAAGTAGAAACAGCCATTCTATTCTGTCTTTTTGTAAAACTGTGTACATGCCAAATCAGTATAATTTGAAACATTTTGTACTGCTACCAACTCATATTAATACAGATCTCAAAATGAAATATTGAACCACAACATGGGAGCAAGATGTGAGAGAATTGAACTGGAGCTAATCTAGAAGCCTCCTTTTGTGAATTAGAATGACAGGATATCCCCAAAAGTTCAAAGGAACCCCTTATAGGTGACCAACAACTGAACTTAAGACCTACTCAATAGGACAGAATTCATGCCTTAGACTGTAAACCTACTCAACCACTGTTGGCTCTGATGTCTTGGACCCTAGAAGAAAACCTACTACTACCCTTTTCCTAACCCAGGATAATTTCTAGCTCTATTGTAAATTCTTATGCTTGTACTCACAGATAGGTGTAGTTTTCATGTCCCCCCCCCATCAAATAAGCTTATTTCTGAAGCAGATGGGGACTATTACAAAATTCCATAACTGGTCAAAATTCAGAGAGCATATCTCCAACTGATATGTCTTCAATATAAACCCTGCACTTAAGGCTTAGGGGGCATCTCAGAAGAGGGAGCTGAAAGATTCTAAGAGGAGGAGAACCAGGACATCTGCTGAGATAGTGACTTTTATATATGAGAGGGAAGATGCATCCATAAAGTCTCAACAATGTAGTTACCTAAACAAGGCTCATGTAATTACAGCACCAGTTGACATAGCAATATAGATAGATGGCTGAGATCTCCCAGAGCCCTATGCCTAGATGAAGAGCTACACGTAAGAACAGCTATGGAAAGAGAAAGAGTTAGGCTTCTCTAGTGATGAGCCCTGAGAAGTTATCCAAATTCCAAGTGGTTAAACCGAAACACATACACATAAAAACAACATTAAGAGGACTTTGTAGGTTGCATTTATGTATACCTTATCTATACATGTATAGATATGTAACAATAATTAAAGAAGGCATGAATTTAAACAAGAGTGTGGGGGCATGGGTGGAGTTGGAGCAAGGAGAAGATGGGGAGGAAGTAATGTAAATACAGAACTTATGCAAGAAATTCTAAAAAGTAAGTTAAAAAATCCACTGTACAAAACTTTCAAAGAACCACTGAAAAGAAAAAAAACAACAAAACTAAGCCAATTTATGAATTTGTGCTTACATATTAAAATCTTAAAGGTCTAGAAGTGATTCCTGTGAATGTCAAAAGAGCACTTATTAGAGTTGACTGGAAGTATATGTGATTATAAGAGGATTATATGGAGGGAATGTGAAAATGAATTCAGCATCCTGCTTTTTCACTGAATAACACAGTTGTTCTCATACTCAGTAAGTTATGTGTGTGTCTTTGAAATTTCTGTATGTACATTTCAGCTGAAGAGGACAGAAACCCACCCTTCTGGGACTTTGAATCAAGTTACAAAAAAAGCAAATAGAAAAATCTCTCTGTAGTGAGAACATTCTCAATGTCTTGGATATTTAAAATAGAGATATGACTATTTAAAATTTCCTAAATAGTCCTTTTAGACACAAGAAGAATGTCTTGCAGCTCGCTGTTCGGTGGAGATTGGTTTTCTTAGTGGGGATGCAAGCAGGGGCTCCCATCATGCTTCATCTCTTTGTTCCTTTTACCATGATAATGAGCTCTTGGGAGGCACTTGAAGCTTACAGTAGATTACACTTGAAGGAATATTATTCAAGAAGATGTAAGGCAGAAGGGCTATTTAAAAGGGAATGCTAGCATGCCTAGGAAGCCTGTAATCATTCTTGGCAGATAGCTGATTATTTTGGCTGGAATGTTTGACAGACACGTTTTTCCAAAGTTGCACGGTGAAGATGGACTTCAAGCATGACAAAGAACAGCGAGTGGTAGAGAAACAGTTAACTCTAGAGCTTTTATGATTACTTTAATATTGCCAGGAAGCACATGAAAGCCTTCTCGAGCTCACAAGATATTCTGACAAGAAAAGTCATGCTTTCATTGATGGAAATTACAAGTCTTTCATCAGAGGGAAAAAAAAAAAGGTGAGTGCACAAGGCAAGATAATACAATTGATTTTCATTTTAAATGCACTGGGACGTGGTATCATTTTCCTGGTTACAAAGATATGTGGTCATGATTGTAAGGAGCCAGCAGAGTACACAATACCAGTAGAAGAAAATGTGAATAATCCTGCCACAAGTAGGGCCCTTAGTGAGTGATAAACTCTACAGAAACTGTCTCTAGGGGATAAAACCCTGTCACTGCTATAACATTGGTTCTTTTTTTATGTTTGGTAAATTTCCCATAGGGACATTGAAATCTTATGACTTAATAACCCTTTTAAAAAGTAATTATTTATAAATATAGTTTGATACTTAAATCACGGGATAGTGAGATTGCCCTAAAACAGGCAAAATTGGCCTTTGTAAAGGCCAATTACAAAGTAGGTGACAGTAGACAACATAGCCAGCTGCTTGTATTGTAATCACCTTCTATTAAACAAGAGGGATAAGCAATGTGTGTAATCTCTAATCTCAAATCCTGAGGTCTGTATCCACTTCTATCAACCAGCAATGCTTTATGGCTTGTATTTACTCATTTTCATCATTCAGTGTATTTATTTATTTTCTAAATCTTCCCCTTATGATCTGCACGTGCTTTCTCTCTAGTCATTTTTTAAAGGTTATCTGTTTATCTAAATCAATGACTTAAATCAATGATTTTTTATTAGTCTTAAGATCAACCTTTTAGGTGTTATATGTGAATGTATAGATTTGTATGGGTGAAGGCACATACATTTGTGAGTGTGTGCATGGAGGGCCGGGGTCTACTCTGAATGTCTTCCCCTCTCTCTACCTTATATTTAGACACAGCACCACTTCACTGAATCAAGAGCTCAAGATTTTTGCTAACCAGGCGGGTAAGCGAACCCTTGAGATCTCCTTGCATCTTCATTACGACTCATGTGTTTCATCATCAGCTGTGTAATAGCTTAACTTAACCAGTAGATCTGCAAAACTTTTCAGCTATGTTAACTCTGTTCTTAAGCTTCTTCAGTAGGTTTGTACTTTAATTAACGTATTTGTCATGTACAAAAGTTTGATGTTATGTTTTAAAGTACACCAATTCATATTTCCCACTTCCTTATCACAATGTACACTTTAAATTTTGTGTTTCTATATAGTGACTATGAATACCTCTGGCATTTTCCCCTTTAATTTCTATGACTAACATAGACAGTATTATTTGGGGTAGAAGAGATACCTCGGTAGTTAAGAGGGCTTATTTTCTGGCAGAAGATCTGGATTTGGTTCCCAGTACCCACGTCAGGCAGCTCACAACCACCTATTCCAAAAGAATTCGAAGCTTCTAGTGTCTGTGGGCATGTGAACTAATGTGTTTCTCGATACGTAACTAATAATTTTAGTTATTATTATTTTTAAATAGACAATATTATAGCTCCAGCATGTCCCGCAAACATCAGATGATCTCACTGATTTTTATTTATTCATGCATTTATACTATTTTGATGGCCAATTCTTTTCAGTGTCTATCTTAGATAGGTATTTATTTAGAGAAATTAATATTTTATTACTTTGTTAGTTATTTTATTAATTTCAAAAAATTCAAATCTCACTATTGCCAACTGTTGTTGACTTAGGCTACAGAATGACGTGTTTAATGTCTCTCCTTCCACTTGAAGTCATCAATTCACCAGAAATGTAAGAACTAATAAATGTTTAATTATAGGCAGGTACATTTTAGTTGAATTAGATTTTCAACTTTAGCTTGTTGTAATTTTATAACTCATGGAAACATGGAATTATATAAATACATGATGTAACATACATGTTTAAGTGTAATAAAATTGGTCTAAATCTGCCTGGTGCATTATTGCTACATGCATTTGTTAATGCAGTAATTACTCATGTATTACCACCTGATATAGTGAATTTGGGGGTGAAAGGAGAAAGGGTTCTGGAAGTCAAATGTCTATCAAACAATTAGATTATTGCACAAACTATTGAAAACTGTGAATATAAGAATCTAGTATCTTGCTCTAGTCATTATCTCATGATGGCTTTGAGCCAGGTAGTCAATAAGTCAGCACTTTGACTCTGAATAAGAAATGTAATTCCCAGGCTCATTTGTTTCAAGGAAAAGGAATACAATTAGTTTTCAGGCAAAATTAAAATTATTAGTGTTTATATACTTAACATTTACTCTTTAATTAAAAGCAAACTAATGGAAATTAATATATTATTAAAATGTGTTGTTAGTTTATTAAAACATGATACTCATTATTTGCTTAGCTTTTATTTCATGGTTAGACTTAGCATCATATTTGCATGAATTCAGTGTTTGTAAAAGCTGGGTGATTGAACAGTTGCTAAGGCTCAGATCTATGGGAACACTCTAAACGGCTATGTGAACAGTCAAGAAAAAAAAATAATAGATGAAATCTTATAACCCCAGTCTCAGGGCCTATACAGTTTCATTTCCCAATTAGCTGGAGACAGTGCCTGTTCCTCATGACAGTGCCATAGGGAGCCTTTCATCCACCACACAAACTTTGATTCTGGCTGAGATTATAGCCAACACTGAAAGAACGTAATCAATATGCAGGCAGAACATACATTTAAAAAATATGATCTCAGCTGATGCGGTCACTCTCTAGAGAGCTTTATAAGAGAACAAAGAGAATAGTTCTTAGCATTCAAAGGTATAGTTCCCTTTCTCTAGGTTGACCCTGTCTGCACACAGGTTTTGCTTTTAATGCTTCTCACAGGATGAGCATCCAAAAGTCACAGAAAGACAGCGGATGCAACCATCTGTGTGTTCCTGGTCACTGCATGATTAGACTCTGTGAGGGACTGCTATGAGGACCATGCAGCTCTTTCTCTACTACAGCAGGACGTTAGCTATACAGAAGCAATAAGATAAATGATAATGGTAATACTTCTCTCTGAAATGGATGCGAAAGGATTCTGTTAAAATGTTTTCACATAGGACTGCACAGGTAGCCTTGTTTAATGATTAGTCTTCAAATAGAGAGTCATTGTTCTCTGATTGCTTGTATCCATTTTGTCTTTTGGGACAAAGGATGTCTTGTAGGAAAAGAATGGCAAAATATGGTTTGGGGATCTTTACCAGGTTAAGAAATGAAATGTGATATACTGCTTTTCATCAAGCGTTGAATTGAAAGTCTTTGATTCACTCATTTGCCATCCTTACTTCTGTTTCAAAGTGTGTTCACTCCTAATATTGATGTTGATAAAGAGAAAAATGTGACACATGCTTAGAAAAGGTATACATGGATATGGGCGGGTTTTGAATGAAGACAATTACACAAGAACGGCCTCCTGTTTTGAGACTGGGTCTCTCAATCTGTAGCCTAGGCTAGCAGAAAACTTACCTTGTATCTATGGCTTTCCTTACTTTTTCAACAGTTCTCATTCCTTAGTCTACCAAATGTTTGTATTTCAGGTGAACCATCTTTCCTAGGTGCACAAGCATAGTTTTTGAAGCTCAAAACACATACTTTTCTACTTTAAGTTGACATTGAAAAATGTGCATATTTTTGTTTTCTAATTATTTATTAAATAATGCAAACGTGGGTTGGTTCATATAAAACATTGTTTTTAAATATATAAATGGTAAAAGTCAACACTTAAACATTTTATGACCTCCTTGTCACAAGCAAAATCACGTATGTTAAAACACAAGTTAGCTTTCAATCTTCTTCATGCAAAAATACAAATAGGTATTAGTGTGTGGAAGAGCAATTAAAAACTCACCCTAATGGAGAAGTTAGGGCAAGGACTGTAGGAGCTGAAGGGGTTTGGAAGAACAACAATATCAACCAACCAGAACCCCCAAAACTCCCAGGGACTAAACCATCAACCAAAGAGTACACGTGGAGGGACCCATGGCTCCAGCTGCATATGTAGCAGAGGATGGCCTTATCGGGCATCACTGGGAGGGGAACCCGTTGGTTCTGTGCAGGCTCGATGACCCATAGGGGAACAGAAGGGCACTGATGCAGGTTTGGGTGGATGGCTGGGGGAGCACCCTCATAGAGGTAGGGGGAGGGGGCAGAAGGAAGGGAAAACTGGGAAGGGGGATAACATTTGAAATGTAAATAAATAAAATAAACGATAAAAAACCCCAAATCATCCTGAGTGAGGTAACCCAGAAAGACTGGCATCATATGACCTCACTCATAAGTGGACATTAGAGGATACAGGATAACTATACTACTATCCACAGACCCAGGGAGGCTAAGTAATGGGGGACTTAAGAGGAGATGCAAGGATTTCCTCAGGAAGGGGAACTAGAAGAGATTTCATAGGTGGACTGGGGGCAGATAGGACTGGGAAAGGGAGGAATCCAGTAGTTAGAAGGAAGGGAGGAAGTACTGGGGAAACAAGTAGAACTAGGGGTGCATTTGGGGGCAAGTGGAAACCTAGTTCAATGGAAACTCGACAGAATCTATGACAGTCATCTTAGCGAGAACCCTAGTAATGGGGGACGCAGTGCCTGAACCAGCCGTTTTCTATATAACAGGCAGGACCTGAAGTGGTAATGGTATGTGCCTGACCTTATTGTAGCTGTGTTTGGTTGATGTCCTTCGGAGGTCTATTGTTTTCTGATAGAAGGAAGGGGAGAAGGGGATCTGGGAGAGAGGGAAGGTGGGGTGAGATGGAGATGCTGTGGGGAAGGGAAGGGAGGAGTAACTGCAGTTTGGGATGTAATATACGAGAGAAGAATTAAAAAAACAAAAACAAAAAACACCCAAACATTCTGAAGGAATGGCGTTACTCTGATTTGGAAGGTAAACTGTGTTGGGATCTGTTGTGGTGGTTTGAATAACAATACTGTCAACTTTACATCCACATTCACAACCAGCGTCCTATCCAGTTAAATGTTTGTGCAGGAAAGTCTGGGCGTAGTGGAGAGCCGGCAGGGATGTGGGTGAAGGCTCGCTGAGAGATGCTGATCCACAGGAAACTGGCGCCAGAACATGACTTAACAAGTGTGCATTTAAGGGAAAATAATCCTGCCCAGCTCTGGGAACGGGATTCATTGATCCTTAATCAGGTTTCAAATTGATTTTATTGTACCGTAGGAAGGCATGAGGGTAACATGGCTGCAGAAAAGTCGCTATGAAATTTGTATCTTCTTTGTAGGTTAAAGTGTAGGAACGTTTTCTGAGGTTATACTTGGAAATGTTGTGTAAAATAGGCCGACAGGGACAAATCCCACCATTCTCTACACATGTTCTGGAGTGGAACACAGGGACAGTACTGTGGGATGTTGGTGGGAGCGTAGAGTCTGTAACTAAAGAACATTCTATGGGCGAGGGATATTAGAGATTGCCAGAAAGGCAACTTCAGAGCAAAAAGGATTTCTCCAGGAACTCATAGATTATCTAAAGCCATGAGAGGTTAGAAGTTTTCACTCCATTGCATTTCTCCCTGCCCTACAGTACTTCAAGCAAGACAGTACCTCTGTGTTTTCCTGATTCTCTCATAGCTTAAAAATCACAAATTCAAACTGAGAGAGATAAAGCAGAAGTTTTGAACAAGCAGTATTGTTAGAAACATTGGGTTTATTATTTGTGCTGCAGAAGAGGCAAGCTGTCCAATGGATAGTGTTACCATTGGTTAGCTTTCCTAAAGCAACTTCTCTGTGCCTTAGCTTCCTATGTTTATAGCTGGATACTAACAGCAACTTAATAGTGTTAGAATGAGAATTAAATACACATATATGTATAAAGAATGTCTATCTGGACTACGGTGGTACAACATGCTTGGAACCTCAGAACTCTGGAGTCTGAGGCAGGAGGAATGACTTGAGTTTGAGTCCAGCCTGCATTGTGTGGTAAGCACCAGGACACCCAGGGCTACAGAGCTAATCCTTGTCTCAAAATATCAAAAACCAAACACACAAACAAAAAAAAAAAAACAGTAGCAACTAGAAGAAATCTTATAATCATGCTTAGGCTATGTAAATATTAGTAAAGTAAAACAAATGTACATATGAAATTTATATGCAATATTAAAATGTACATTATATCTTATATTACTTTACATTACAGATAATGAGCTCAGAAATGCAAATTGTTTTTCCCAAGACACCACAAAAGAGATATTAGGTTAATAAATGAAATGAATTACTAAGATAATGGATGAGTATTCATAATTTTACATAGAACTCAGTCTGTGCAATGAATTTACTAAATGGAGGAAGATCCAAATTTTCCATGAAAATGGTAAGTTACCGATAGAAAAGTCCAATGGTAGTCACGTAACACTTGACGTGTAGTGTGATATGTAGTTTTATTCACTTTCACAGTGCATCAGGCTTACTGCCACAGAAGCAGTGGAGTACACACGCCATGCTTGTTGAGTGACATGCTGACAGGACACTTGTGCAGACTGGGAAAGCAAGGGGCAAATGGTGGAATGTCTAAGAACGAAGAGTTTGTGGCATGTGTGGAAGAATATTTAAGCACAGGAATATCTGAGGTACGACAGATTGTAATAAGAGAGGATTCTTTTGTCTCCAAAATCATCCAAAGAAGGTTTAGTAGATAATATGGTGTAGTATGATTCAGATTTTTGATACAGTATTAGAAAAGCTGATTTAAAATATTGCAAAACAATTAATTCAAGAATGGATGTGACACACATGCGTATTGTACATAGGAAAGTGTTTTGTGTCTTTTTCATTATCAAAATACTTGATGGACAAAAGTTGAATCTATTTGAAGTAGAAAATGTGATGATGTCAGTAGTTTCTCAGCCATGTACTGATAACCATAATTAAATTGATCACAAGCCTCCCCATTCTGGCTGCATGCTGAGCTTCTCATAACTTTTCTATCTTTGAGTATATTCCTTTAGGTTAAACCACCATTACCTTCTTCCCCAGCCCCTAATCACTACATTTCCACTCTGAACTTCTAAGCTGGCTAAGTTTTAAGCTCTTCTCAAGTCAGGATTCCATGAAGTACATAAGGATCAAAGTTAAATAATTAAAGAAAAGCAGTGGTAGATTACTTTTCACACAGTTGTTCAAAACAATCCCAAATGGAGACAAATATTTGCATAAGCATACACATCAATGTTTGGATAGATATACAGAAAGGCTATTGTATATATATATAAAACACAATGTTATATTTAAGGAAAAGAGTAATTAAAATGCAAATTTTTGTTTTATTCCTACTTTGTAAAGGAAAGTATAAATTCTTACAGGCCCTACTGCACCACCAGGTTAAAAAAAAGAATACAACTAATTTTCAACCACTTAATAAAAAGCACGTCTTGAAATTTAAGACATATTTCATTCATTATGTGTCACGTGGGCTTGGAATTTAAAGGCAAAGGTCAGAAAACTTAAAATGAAAATGGAAGTGGAAAGTGTGTGATATTCTGAGAGCTTTGTTGTCACAGGGTCCTACAGTCTGCAGTACCGTGTGCTCTATGAACTGTGTGCTCTATGTACTGATCTCAGACCAGATGGCTGAGCGATGTAGATGAGGGGCAATTCTAGAGTTCTGTGTCTGGCAAGTGGTACATACTCAATTGTTTGTGGTTTTTAATGCTAAGGTGTAAGTACTTGGCTATAACATGAGTTAGCCTGCAGTTTCTGTAAGTAATCCAACTGAATGTATCTATCTATCCCTGTGATTCTGTATACACATGGCTGCTTTTAAAAAAATCACAAAAACAAAGGAAAAGGTTGTATTCTAATCAGCTTGTATTATATACATTTAATAGACCAATACATTTTCTCTAAAGATGTCAACTTGAAGTGTTAATAAACTTCTTAATTTAAAATATTGATTCTGAATATAAGAGGATTAAAGAACTGACTGAACTGTTAACTATGCTTGGCTCTAAGACAGGAATAGACTATATATGTAGGTGGTACCCTCTAGTGGCTACAACAGACACTGTCCTTCAATGGGCTAAAATAAGCCATGAATGTTTGTTATCAATGAATATATTTTGGGGGACTTCAGTGGTTGCGTTTCAAAATCTTTGCATTTTTGTAAGCTACCAATAAAAACTGGAGAGTTATACATGAATATTACACATTCCACACAACAGACCACCAGATACATGGAATGACCCAATGTTTACTAATGCTACTTACATTCTCAGTTCTTACAGATTCTGGACTCCACAACCGAACAGTCTATTAAGAAACAACCAAATTTTCTAAAATAGATTTGAAATGTTATTTTAAAATTATGTTCTGAAATTAAAATAATAATGCACACTTGTGAAACACAAGAGACAGTTCTAAACTATTTGTTCATATGTCATCACATTAAGTCCTAACAGTAATGCTAAGAGAGTAGATAGAACTGAAATTGGCATTTTACATAAAGGAAACTATGACTCTTTCAAAGAAATTCAAGAACGACTACTCAATGTTTTATTTAGTTCTGATGTCTGGATCCCTTGATCACAATTCTTAATAATGTGTTGAGTCTCTTCTTACATGACTCTATTACACTGAATTTACACTATCATGTGGATACAGATTCTTTAAGCTAGAAATAATTTTATAATGCTTACACATACATACCCTAAAGATAAGACCGTGCTTATTTTTTATATAGCTTGTAAGCTGTGCATATGTTAAGCTAATATTTAGCAAATAGCAGAAGACAGTAACATCTACTCTGTGTCATCTGCTTGGGTCTTTGTTTTGGAGGCAAGGATTCTTACAGCCAGGCTGGTCTTAAACTTACTATATATAGCTTAAGTTGGCCTTGAACCATGACTTCCTGTGTCTGCTTCATGACAGGAAGGATTAGAGGCATGCACCTCCTTTCCTGTCCAATGGTGAACTTGTAGGCAGAGAAAGCCCCCCAGGACTCAGTTCTCTTCTATTCTGTGGGTACTGTGTGCTGAACTAAGTTAGCTATGCTTGACAGCAAGCGCTTTTACCTGCTAGCCATGGCCCTGACCTTGCCTTACCTGTCCAAATATTTGACCTGGGGATTCTCAATACTGAAGTATTTGGTCCACTGTCACAGTACAAGAAGATTATATAGAGTAATTATTTTAGAAAAAAGTACGTGGGACTTAGTGATACTTAAAAAAATTCATAATTCCTTTTAAAACATTACTCATAGTCCACCAATCTAAATCCTAGAACTCAACTGATGACATAGTTTCTTAGAAATCATTGGTTCTTAAGTGAGAACTTCCCAAGAGGATGATGGCAGCAAACTATGATCTGTTCCATTAAGTTGCCCCAAAGTTTTAATGAAAAAAAGTTATAACTCACAGCAGGAGGTTGATTTGAGACTACTCACGACTACCAACCCAGCTTTTGCTGTTCATAAAGTGGAATAGGAAAACACCTGGATTAATAAGTTTCAATGAGAGTTCAGCTCACTTAATGAGATCTGTTCGATATTTACTTGTTTTTTGATTCAGTGAAAAATAAAAAGCCATCAACAAAATTAATCTAAATTTATAAGAAGTGACTGGTCTTAAACAAAAAGAAAACCACCATATCTAAATTAAGGTGAATTTAATTTTGGTTAGAAATTCATATGAAAAAGATTTCATATGAAAAAGTTTGCTTAAAAGGCACCAGAGAACTCATTCTGTTTAAAGGATGCTTCAAATTCTAAAGTCTATTTACAAAATATAAAATTGTCACACAAAAAACTTACAATGTCAAGTTTTCTTGTGGAAAAAAAGACTCACTCTAGATGATATGATTTTAATGGTATGTACTTTTGGTAAAATTTTTTGTAAATATAAGTATATATGTATTTATATATATGGCAGAAATCTAGAATGAGAATATTTTTTAATTCTTTTTTTATTAGATATTTTCTTTATTTATATGTCAAATGATATATCTCCTCTCCCGATTTCCCCTCGGGAAAAAAAAAAGAAGAAAAAGAAAGGATAAAATAAAATAAAATAAAATAAATAGAAACTCTGTTCCCTCCTCCCTCCCCCTGCTCACCAATCCACCATCTCCAATTTCTTGGCCCTGGCATACCCCTACGCTGGGACATAGAACCTCCACGAGACCAAGGGCCACTTCTCCCACTGATGACCAACTAGGCCATTCTCTGCTATACATATGCTGCTGGAGTCATGACTCCCACCATGTGTACTCTTTGGTTCCTGGTTTAGTTACTGGGAGCTCTAAGGGCACTAGTTAGTTCATATTGTTTAGAACAAGAATATTAAGATAATGGTATGTTACAGATATGCTCATGAAAGCATGACAGATTTGGTACAGTGCACAATCAAAATTATTACTAATTATTCATATGGTTTATATGCATTGTGCTGGCTAGTGATTATATGAAGGTGACACAAGGTAGTCATGTTGGGAGTTGGAACTTTAGTTGGTAAAACTCCTACCAGATTGGTGTAGGGTGGTTCATTTTCTTGACAGGTGAGTTATATGGGAGTGCCTACTTCTGTGTGAGTAGGACCATGTCTGGGCTTGTGAGTGTTACAAGAGAGCAAGTTATAATGAGCAAGCTGCTAAACAGCACCCCTCCATGGTCTCTGCATCAGCTGCTGCTTCCAGGTTCCTGCCCTGTTGAGTTTCTCCACTAACTTCCCTCAGTGATGGACTACATGTAGAACTGTAAAGCTAAATAAACCCTTTCCTCTCCAAAGGGTCATGTTCTTTTATCCCAACAATCGCAATCCTAATTAAGAAATGCGTCATCAAAACTACCACGGAGTTTCATTGTTCTTCAATGATTTCTCTTCCTTTAATGACTGTGAAAAAAAAGCGTTCATCACATCTTTTCTTTCTTTTTTTTTTTATCATTTGATATTTGGAATATTGTTTTCTTTTTTATTGTATTTTTTTTTATATATTTCAAAAGTTGTCTCCCCGGTTTCCCCTCCACAAAACCCCCATCCCCTTTGCCTCTATGAGGGTGCTCCCCACCCAAACCCCATTCCTGCCTCACCACTTTAGCATCCCCTTAGCTGGGGCATCGAGCCTTCACAGGACCAAGGGCCTCTCCTCCTATTGATGCCCAAAAAGGCCATCCTCTGCTACATATCCAGCTGAAGCCATGGGTCCCCCCCACATGTAGTCTTTGGTTGGTGGTTTCGTCCCTGGGAGCTCTGGGCAGCCTGGTTTGTTGATATTGTTCTTTCTATGAGGTTACAAACCCCTTCAACTCCTTCAGTCCTTCCCCTAACTCCTCTACTGTGGTCCCTGTGCTCAGTCTGATGGTTGGCTGTGAGCATTCACATTTGTATTGGTCAGGCGCTGGCAGAGCCTCTTAAAATTAACTTTCAATGTGGTACATTTACACAATGGAGTACTACTCAGCTATTAAAAACAATAAATTTATTAAATTCTTGGGGAAATGGATGGACATGGAGAATATTATCCTGAGTAAGGTAACCCAAAATGCAATTTTTAACTAGAAAAATGAATTAAATTTTAATTTAAGATCATGTTCCATAATATTTGCTGTGATATTGCTGATAGCATATTTTAATGAATCTAAAATTATGTTAATGAAAATATGTCACTGTTGACTCACATCAAGAGATTTTTGTGTGTATTCATGCATTTGGGTAAATGTGTATGAAACTAAAATTTGAACCCAGGCCTCAGAGATGCTAGTAGACAAATGCTCTACTACTGAATCCATTCAGTCCCCTTTGATTCTTTTTTTTTTTTAATTTCCAAACAGGGTTTCCTTAAACTGCCAGGGTTGCCCTTGAACTCATTCTACAGCTCAAGTACTTGAATTTTCAGTCCTCTTGCTTCAGCCAGCTGAGAACCAGAAATGTAGGCTTGTGGTACCAGGCCCTACCAAATTCTGCAATTGTGCTATACTTCACAATTTCAGAGGGTCTGCCCTTCTGTCAAGAATGTTTCTGATAGAATCAATAAAACATTATCCTTTAAAAAAATTAACTTTCATTTAAGTTACTCTGTTTCTGATAGTTTAGGAGTCCACCTTTCACACTACAGAGAAACTGACTATTACTACCTGAAATTTCCCTCTAAGGTACATGTCTCTAACCCTTCAATCAATAAAGCGTTTAGCTTCATATCTATAATTTGCACTGAGTTCAAGTGTTCTAATACATATTCCATAAACCCCCAAAAGACAGTTCTGCTTTGGATTCTTTGGATGAGCAAAACACCACTGGCTGGTGAGTTCCAAATAGTGAAAAACCCACCCTAATTCATTTCAGTAAAAATTAACATTTAAACAGAAAAAATGTACAAAAATAGAAAGAGGTATGATAAGGACCATTTGCATAAAGTCTTATTGCTGTTAATGCTTCTTAAACTATGATTGATCCTTCAATGAAATGAGAGAGTCATGTGCAAACGTCGGGAAAGGTCATGGATATGCTAATTCATGCTGGATTTACATTTGGCAAGCACTGTTTTAAAAGGCTTTCCACTGAACACTGTCTGACTAAGACAAGAATAATTCCTTCCCAGTCATTTAGAACCTCTGTTTTTAATTACTTATTCACCTTTTCCTTACCCTCATGAGCTGGCTATTTACCTTGGAAAGTATTTTAGAACATCACCTTTACAAAGTGTTTTGAGATAGAAGAAGCTTTTATAGAGAGTTGGGTCAGAGGCGGGGGGGCTGTGACACAGTGCGTATTTCTGATCTTATGTGAAAACTATCTTAAATCATCAGGACGATTGGAAACTTCCATAAAAGAAAATCCACTTTACACAAATTATTAAGCAAACATCCACAATTGTACAATTGTTTACAATGAAATAGCTGTCTAGCTTTTAAAATATACATGGAGGCACATGTGTTTTTTTCCTTTTTCCTCTTTCTCTCTCTCTCTCTCTTTCTTTCTTTCTTTCTTTCTTTCTTTCTTTCTTTCTTTCTTTCTTTTTTTCTTTCTTTTTGTCTTAATTTATATTCTTGTGAGGAAAGAGGCTGCTTTTGGATAATTGGTGCAAACATCTCCACCCTCCTCCTCCAGGCAAAGTTGCTGCCATTGCATAATATAACAGGTCATTCATCTGGTGGGCATCATGTCTTTTTGCAGAATTCCCACACTCAGATGGCTGTCAATGTGGGTGCCAGTGAAGCGTTATGCAATGCCCCCCAAATACTTTGTAAACTTGAATCTTTGAGCACAATGGTAAAGTTCAGTTTTGGAAAAAGATAGTGTACTGAATACACAATAAGGAGCTTTGTTTGTTGGAGCTTCTGTTGAGGGAGAAGGCTACTTAATCTCCCCATTTACTCTGGGGATTCTAACTGTTTTAATGTGTCTTTTTGAGAGTCTGTGAACTGTAGAATATATGCTGGTAACAACTTTGTTCGGGGCTTTCCTCCAAAAAGCCCAAAGCTGCCAACACAAGAAAGCTAAAGCGGTGGTGCTAACAGACACAAAGGAGACCTTGAGTTGTTTGTGCAACCTGCCTGGCTAGAGTTTCATGTCATGCCTTGATGAAGGATCTAATTCTTTGGCTCATTCTTAGGAATCTAGCTTTTGTGATTGCATGGGAAGGATAGTTCCTTCATCAAATTAGGAATAAACAGGATGATTTGATGCAACATCAAAAAACCCCCACAATTCTTAAAACATTAAAGATATCATACTATATAATTCATTGTGAAACAACAATGATATTTACTACTGTCTCTATATATCATTCACTTCATATTAGAGTCTATTAATATCAGATTTTACAATGAGATGATGTGATAAAATGTTAATATTATTTTCTATTGTCATTCACTAACATAAGTATTTAGAAGAAAATATTATATACAAAATAAATTCAACTTATCATTTTATAATCCAAAAGCTCTTAGATAATTCTATATTTAAAATATTCATAAAGTTTTGGAAAATTATGCACGCTATCCAACTGAACATATACAAGATGCTAAAAAGAAGTTTTAGAGGTAGAGAAAGCAGTTATCCTATTTAAACAGCATTCCTTATTCTATCTTGCCTAAATGCCTGGAGTCAATCTGTTAGTTTCTGCAAATGTCTTATATCAACTCCTGACACTCATTTGTGGTCATGCAAACCATTAGAGCCCAAGTAGAAACTTTAAGAATAAACTGAAGGTGATTTTTTCCCTAATTCTAACAGATTATAAATCTCATTGATTAAATATAAACTCAACATGTGATGAAAATGAGTGAACGTGAATCACTTTAGAATGAAAATATTAAGATGGTTTGAAAGAGTTTTGGATTAAAGCAAAGAAAGAGAATAATCTGACCATAGAAATTTTCAGTGTATAATGATTAAAGGACCCATGAACTAAACTAAAACCCCAGATCACTCAAGGGAGTGATCCCAGAGCACAATCTTCTTCCTGAGTTACCCAAGAGCCCACCCACCATGATGCCCTCGAGGGAGTGGTCCCAGAGCGCTATCTTCTCCCTGGGTTACCCACCATCCCACCATGATGCCCACGCTGTCTCTTCACCACTCTCTCACACTCATGTCTCATTGCCCACTGAGGTCTACAGTCTGGAGAAAGATCGGCTGAGCTTACATGGGGATGCAACTTCCTTTTTCAGGGGTAGTATCTACTTCTACTGTGAAACAGTTTGTGTCTTCTGGTGAGGCCTTCAGAAATGTCTTATGTACAAGTTGCGAAGTTCCCATTAGTTGATTTTAAATGATCATAATGTGTGTGTGTGTGTGTGTGTGTGTGTGTGTGTGGGTGTATGAATATTGACCAAGAAGGAATAAGCAAGGGACAAAGAGAAAACCATGGAAATATTAAGATATTTGACTTTGGAGTATGAAATAGAAGTGTTAAAAGGAACATATTACATTTGGTTGTTGTTATCAGAAAGGAACATATTACATTTGGTTGTTGTTATCAGATATGGTGTTTTATGAGCATTTGAAAATAATTTGTTGTTTCTCTATATCTACATTCATCTATCCACCCATTTACCTATCTCTATCCATCCACATTCATCTATCCACCCATTTACCTATCTCTATCCATCCACTCTCCTATGTACCTCACTGATGGTCAGTTCTACATCTATATCCCTATGGTTTACCATTTCTTCTACATAGAAATTAAAAAAAAAAAAATCTATGAAGCAATTTATATCTGCAAAGATAATAACCAGAGAAAACAAACATTTAACCAAAGTATTTTCTGCTCTTTACTAAAATAGTTGCACAATAAACTGAAAACTCAGCTAAAAAGTTCTTGCTGAGACCCAGTAGCTGGAGTAGCTCAGTTCCATTTAACAACAGTACTCTTATTTCTTCCACAAAGGCAAACAGAAACAAAGGAAGTTACTGTAGAAGCAGAGAATTCACCTGTTCCAACCAAAAGACCCTTTTCTCAAAAGTAGTATGATGTGTTGCAGCATTTTCTCTGTCCAATCACATCAGGGCAGTGACAGGCCTGTGATTGGACAGGAATAGAGAGGTGGAGTGAGAGTTGGAGAAGGAGAAGGCTCAGAGAGCTGGAGGAGAAGCTTCTTCATCAGGAGACAATGAGGAGGAGTCAGCCCCCGCGTGGTTATAACCAAGTGAAGGTTTTTACACAATAGATTAATTGGGTTAGAATATTGTCTTTATTATTTGGTTCTGAAATTATTGTATTGGCATCTTGTAAATTGTGATCTTATTATTATATAAACCTGATAAGATAATTAAGCCTTAAGAGTCATGCTTTACCTACAGGATCCTAGGCACTAGCTAGACGAATGATTGTGGGGGTGTGTAAGGCATTGAATGTGAGCAAGATGTTGCAAATAGCTAGAATAGAATCACAAGAGCCCACCAGGACATGGTGATGTTGGATGGTACCGGCTCAAGAACATGGCCTGGAGGGAAAGGGAGTTTGTGGGGTGGATTCATTTTTTAAATATTTCTGCTACAATGATGGGCAATTTCTGCCAAGATTTTTACCAGATTGACAGATACTTTTGGTTGGAGCCTACACACTAAAGATTGTAAATTGGATTTCAGCAGTGGTTTGTGTTATACTCAGAGAATGTGCTTAATCTTACAGAAGAGAATCCTGATGTCATCAATAATACCTCGTTCTATTCTAACCTCAGCATCAGGATCAAAGCTCCTAACCCCTAACCTTGAATTTGGATGGCTCCAGAATCACTAGTTAAATGATCATCATTGGTGATTTATGATGACATGGTGTAGCTTAGTGTTTGAAGAAGTGTTAGTAATTACAGAATTGCTGGAGCTAAATTGTGACTTTTTCACATATTTGGCAGCTGACAATGTGAAGACATTTACTATGTTTCAACTTCCCCATCTGAAAAATCCCAGAATTTGTGAATGTTAGCAATACCTACAAGTTATTGAGTGCTTTTGCTTTGTTGAGAATTTTAAAAGTTACCTTTTATATATTTATAAGACATTGTGAATTAGGCTTATTATGATATTGTAAGATACATAACTTTTAAACTGTGGAGTGGGATTCTTCAGCCCAGCAATTGTATTTCAGAACCTGTATTCTTAGTCAGTCCACAAGACCTCTGTATGCATTATCGTAACACATTCTGTACATGGCAGTCATAGGGAGATGTCAGCTAATTAAATTCTAGGCAGAAGAGCCTAAGAGACCTATTGTCCTTCTGGGACAAGATAGAAATTGGACATATTTATTAATTTATTTTCTCATAACAGAAAAAGTCAATGTTTAACACTGTAAACTTTATAAATTACATTTAATATAAAATTATATTCTTAATATCATAAGTCCTAATTTATAGCAAATACTATCAGCTGCCAATATTTTAACTCTTCTCCTTAGAAATGTTATTTTGAGCTCTATATCCTGTGTGAAACCAACACTCATTCCTCTAGCTATAATTTCCTTGAGTCTATAAACAGTAATTTAAAAAACCTTCCAAGTCCAACATTCTAAAAATTATATACTTAATAAAGTAGGCTCTTAAGTTCTGATGTATACTAAGGTGCTTAGAACTAAATTAATGATTTTTCTACTTAGTGTTTGTGAATCTGTGAATACTTCTACTGAAGGTATTTACACCCAAATTATCATCATAAGGTATTTTACTTTACAAAAGTCCAAAAATACTAACATACATGACTGAAACATGAGTCATGTCAATTTAATTTAGTTTGGGTAAAGTTAAATTTTACTTTCATGTGGCTTCAATGTAAGAGACTTGATCTAAGATTCAGTTGAAAGAATTTATAGGTGGCTTGGCAAAAAATGTATTTTTCAAAATACAGTCATAATGAAGGGACAGATAAGAGTTTGTCCTGCTATGCATGAGAAAATGAGTTCCCCCTTGTACTAGTCTGTTCTTGCCACATTTACTCATTTCAACAGCATCAGAACAGTCTATCTTCTTTTGACAAACTTTTTGTTGTTGTTGTTGTTGTTTTCGAGACAGGGTTTCTCTATATAGCCCTGGCTGTCCTGGAACTCAATTCTGTAGACCAGGCTGGCCTCGAACTCAGAAATCTGCCTGCCTCTGCCTCCCAAGTGCTGGGATTAAAGGCGTGCACCATACTATTGGCCAACCAAACATCTCTGTAGCTCCTTTGGAGCCCACAATTAAAACTGATCAGTTGGGGAGCTGGGGAGTTGGCTCAGCAGTTAAGAGGTCCTGCTTTTCCAGAGGTCCTGAGTACAGTTCTCAGCAACCACATGGTGGCTCACAACCATCTGTAATGGGGATCTGATGCTCTCTTCTGGTGTGTCTGAAGACAGCAACAGTGTACTCATATACATAAAAATACATAAAATAAATAAATAAATCTTTAAAAACCCAAACAACAGCAACAACCACAACAGCAATGAACTGGCCAGTTAGATTTGTTCTTGTGTGAATTGCCAGGCAGAATTTTCTCCAGGTACACTGGACAACAATTTTATGCCTCAGGCTTCTCAGTGACCACTAATTAAAGAAATGATGTCAGCAAGTGTATGAACTCAGGTGGCAGCATTGTGATCACTCTACAGGATAAAAGTTTATTCCATTCAAAAGGAAAATCCTCTTGGCATTTTCTTTCAGAATACGTGTGAATGACAACTGAATCTCTCACAACTTCTCTGGAATGCACCCACATGCCTAAAGAGAAATTAGATTGTCATCCGTATCCTAAGGGTGAAACTTAGTGACCCTATTTGCTGAATTTTTAAACACTGTGTCAAGGGACAAGGTGAAACTGAGATCCCTAAACAAGCAAATGCTTTTCTTGTTTAATAGGATTTCTGCTTGCTAGGGAAAAATTCTCTCAAAACACTTTATATATGTTGCCAAGAAATATCATTAACTGATACATAGATGAAAGCATAAAGAACCTATACTATTTTTGAGGAAATGAGAGATTATTCTTTAATATATCAGCACAATGGGTAGAGTTTAAAGTGTTTTTGCCGTATACCTTCCGAGCTGGGGTTTCATAACAGGTATTCAAAGTTTTGACAGTTTGAAAACTTTAATAGTCATTTAGTTACATACGAAAAGAGAAATGAATATGACCTTAGGAGATTTTTATCTCTTAAAGTGAGGAAAAAGGACTGAAGCCCTGAGGGCTAGCAGAAAGAATGAAATAGGCAACCTTGGGATATAGGAGGTTGAGGGGACCCTCCAGAACGCACCAGATTACTGGGAGGTGAGAGTCTCTCAGGACTCAAAGGGACAGAAAGGAGAGCAGGGAGAGGAAACTTATAGGGCCCATCTCCAGCAGGAAGACAGGGCATCAAATGAGGGAGAAGGGGGCCATCCCACAGTCACAACTCTGACCCATAGTTGTTCCTGTCTGAAAGAATTACAGGGATGGAAATGGAGAGAGGAGCCTGAAGAAAAGAAGGTCCAGTGACAGGCCCAAAGTAGGATCCAACTCAAGGGGAGGTCCCAAGGTCTGACACTACTACTGAGGTTTTGGAGCGGGACCTAGCATGACTGCACTCTGGAAGACCCAACAAGCAGCTGAAAGAGTCAGATGCAGATATTTGCACCCAACCAACGGACAGAGCAGCCTGACCCCTGTTGATGAATTAGGGAAAGACTGAAAGAAACTGAGGAGGAGGGCGATCCTGTAGAAGGACCAGCAGTCTCAATTAATCTGGACCCCCGAGATCGCTCAAACACTGGACTACCAAACAGGCAGCATACACCAGCTGATATGAGGCCCCAACACACATACAGTAGAGGACTTCCGGGTCTGTGTTCATTTAGAGATGATGCACCTAACCCTCAAGAGACTGGAGACCCTAGGAAGTTTCGAGGTCAGGTGGGGTGGGGAGGAGGTATAGGATGTGAAACAGTGGGAGGGGGGACGGGAGAGGAGAGGATAAAATATGGAGTGTAAATAAATAAATAAATAAATAAATTCAATAGGGAAAGTACAATTTCGTCAAAACCAAATGCTTATTAAATAGAAACAGTGTATTTTTAATTATGCAAGGAACAGGCTATTTTGATCTATAAAAAGCTTGTCGATTTTACACTGGGCGTAATACTTTGTCTGGAAAAATACTTGTTCAGTCAGAGAGAGGCTACTGAGACTGCATGCAAAAAAGTTTCAGTTGTAGATTGCTCGGTTTCCACTAGAGGGCAGTCATTTGGACAAACAGCTCTTCATAAGCAGGAATGAAAAACAAGGTCGGGATTTCCTCTCCTTTAAAAAAAAAATACGCTTTTATGTAGAAGTAAGAAATCCCTGATTATACTCATGCATACATACATATGTATAACACATTTAAGTCTCTCTACATAGTATTTAAGGGAGAGTTATTCCATAGGCATCAACTAGCAACAATTGCTGAACATTAAAAGCATAACTTTGTAAGTTTTTTTCTCTCTACCCTGTAGGAGGGTATTTTGGAAAACAAGGTTCTAAAATTTCCTATGGATTTGCAAGAATTTAAAAATCAATAGCTGAATCTCTTACAACATCATCAAACATTTTGATGTGAACATTTAACTAATTACTACAAGTTAACTCGTAACTATTAGAAATTTTAAAGAATTTAAATTTAAAAAATTAAAGCCAGTTCCCATGTAGAAACAAAATCATTCTGATCAATGGGGAAGCTGATTCACATAAAACATAGAGGGAATTCTGGACATTTGTCTGTCTCAGGACACAGATACACAACTTCCACTGTAAAAAGGGAAAACAGACATGAAGAGTTAAAAGGCATCCAAAGGACTTTCCTAATTTTGATTTGATATGAACAACACTATGTCAGGATTATGTCTGTTGATTATTTTTAAACAATTGACATTACCTGGTGATATTGAGGCAGGCTTCCTGACCACCTTTGATACTGTTGATATAATACGTTGACTATAAGTCATTTTTTTCTCCGAAATGAACAGGTATGGCTACACTGGGATCCCTGTCTTCCTGCCTTCCTTTCTGAATTTCTTCCCTCCCCACTTTCCTGCTCCAATCCTCTTTCTCTTTCTCCCCATCCCTTTCCTCCTTTTCTCCTCTCTATTCTGTAATTCAAAAGTGAAAATGGGTGCTAAAGTAAATGTGTCATCTTTGAAATTTGAATGACTAATGAAAATGAATATCAGTGGAAAACTCAGAGGGCATCTTTGGAGGGAAGAAACTATTTTTGTTGAAGAAAGGAAAAAGAAACAAAGAGGGGTTGAGTAACAGAACTAATTTTAATCCCCCTCAGACACTGTGGATAACTGTGTTTATCAAGTGCTGATGCACTGCCTAAAGAGAGCTTTCTAAAGCCTTGTTAAGTGAGCCGACAGTTTGTGATTTCCTGGTGTCAAGGGTAGCCCTATTTACATATGTTTAAAACTTAGTTACTTTGCTTGTTGGTGGGAGTGTAACAATTTTGGAAGGGAAAAAGTTTCTCTCTGTCGCCTTCTGTCACAGGCAACAATGGTCTCAAAATGTTCAGCTCAAGGAGTGGCCTTGCCTGTTGTATTCGATTTCACACTAAATTTGGTCTGTTTCCCGTGGGACCATATTTTAACTCTGCTGGTTAGTTGATATGGTAAGGCATTATGTTACTAGAATATTGTTATATGGCTCAAGAAAAATAGAATGATTGTTGAATTGAGTTAGGATTATTTACTATAAATATCTACCACCTTGTTAAATTGTATAGCACTAGACTTTATTTACAAAATGATGTACAGTTTAAGCAGCTGTCTTAAATAGTACCTTGGACAGGAGGGTAGAGAAAGAATCAGAATGTAGACTTGAGGCTTGTTTTACTTAACCCACGCAGAAGTTAAATTGCAGTGCTTTGAGTTTACATTATTCAAAACATACAAACTCTTAGCAATGTTGTACAAATAGGCAGATTTAAGTTGCATATGCTAGATTGCTCAATTTAATTACTTTTTAAAAAAAGGGGTCAAAACTTTTTCAGACAGTAGCAGGAAAGCAAGAGACCTGATTTTATCAATGAACTTGATTTACTTAGCAGCAGAAGGAGTTTTCTTTTTTATTCTCAGTAAAGTTATGATAGCTAATGGTTATAGATTTAATAATCCTTTACTTGTGGAGATATTTATCTGTATAATCATTAAAAATAACTGGCTGCCAGTGGAAACAAATGGTAATATAAGTTGTATGTTCAGCAATCCTTAGGATGCCAAAATTGACTCTATATCAGTTGATATGTGCTTCTGTGTGTGCTTTTACAGTGATAAAGTCTACTAACTTAAGATACTTACATGGAGCTGACTCACACTTGTCACCTTAGGAGGCAGAGGCAGATGGACACAAGTTGGAAGACCAGCCTGATATACAGAATGACCTCTTGGGGTGACAGGGCTACAAAGGATCCTGTGTCAAAACAGAGAAAACCAACCCAAAACAAACACATAAAGACAAAACCATTTAAGTGGAACAAAGTTGCCTGGTCAATATGACAAGATTAAGTAAAATTTGGAAGAAAACTGAAAGAAAATTGGGGGGGGGTTGTATATATTTGCTTGCTTAGTCCCCAGTTGATGAGCAGTTTGGGAAGGATGAGGAGGTGTGCTGTTGTTGGGGTAGGTATGTATGTCCTTATTGGAGGAAGTGTGGTGCTGAGTGGGGGCCTTTATGGTTTAAAAGCCCATCCCAGGCTCCCTTTCTGTCTCTTTCTGCCACCTGTAGATGATGATGTAACGCTCTTGGCTACTGCACCAGTACAATACCTGTCTGCTTCTCATCATTAACATAGCAAACTAACTCTCTGAAACTTTAGGCAAGCCCCCAATGAAATGCTGACATTTACAAGAATTGCCTTTGCTATACACGTGTCATCAATAGGAGGAGAGGACCTCGGCTCTGTGAAGGTTCTGTGCCCCAGTGTAGGGGAATGCCAGGGCCAATAAGTGGGAGAGGGTGGGGTGGTAGGCATGGGGAAGGGGGAGGCAACAGGGGTTTGTTTTTGTTGTTCTTGTTTGTTTGTCTGTTTTTTGGAGGGGAAACTGGGAAAGGAGAAATTTACATGTAAATAAAGAAAATATCTAATACAAAAAAAAAAAAAAAGAGCTGCCTTTGACATGGTGTCTCTTAGCAGGAATAGAACACTAAGACCCAATTAAATGCGATTTATTGTAGATGCAATTAATTTCCAAAAGATAATTCTAGGAAAATAGATTTTTATGTTTGAAATACTTAATTATTTTCATACTTGCCAGTTAGTAAAAGAAAATTCAGTGTCATTCATAGAAAAATGTAATCAATAGAGAGAACTGTAAAGCACTCATTTGTCATCCAGAGTCCCTAAACACATTGCTAAGCATGGTTAGTTACTGTCTTACTCAGGGTTTCTATTGCTGTGATAAAACACCATGACCAAAGCAATTTAGGGAGGAAATGGTTTATTTCATCTGACAACTAAAGCTGGTGGCTCACACTTTTAAGTTTAGCACTCCAGAGGTAGACGCAGGCAGCATTCTATGTGTTCAAGTCCAGCCTGGTCTACATTGTGAGTTCCAGGAAAGTCAGAGATATAGTGAACCCTGTCTCAAAAAACAAAATAAAAGAAACAAAACAGCAACAAAAAAACACACTCCTCAGATATTTCTCCTTACAACTCTCAAGTCTCGATCCTCCAACAAAGGAAATTAGGGCAGAACTTCAAGTCAGTGACTTGGAAGCAGAAACTGAGGTAGAGGCTGTGGAGGGTTTGGCATACTGATTTACTCCTCACAGCTTCCTCAGCTTGCTTTCTTATAGCACTCTGGATTCAGTCCAAAGATTTGGGCCTTCCCACATCAATCATAAATCAACTAAAAAAAAAAAAGTGTTCCCCAGGTTTGCCCACAGGCCAATATGGTGGGGGTATTTTCTTAGCAGATTTTCTCATTCCAATGACTCTAGCTTGTGACAAGTAGATCTAAACTAGCCAGCACGACCACACTTCTCTGTAAGCCTTAAATGTTGGGAGGTTAAGGTGGAGGACTGTGAGGTCTGTGCTAGCCTCGGATGCACATCTAGGACCTGTGTTAAAAGAAAACAGAAAGGGGGGAGAGAGAGAGAGAGAAAGAAAGAGAGAGAGAGGGAGGGAGAGGGAAAGACAGAGAGAGACAGAGAGAGACAGAGACACAGAGAGACAGAGAGAGACAAAGAGAGGCAGAGAGGGATAGAGACAGAGAGAGAGAGGGACAGAGACAGACAGAGACAGAGAGAGAGGGAGGAAGAGATAGAGAGAGACAGAGACAGACAGAGACAGAGAGGGACAGGGACAGACAGAGGGAGGGAGAGGGAGGGAGAGAGGGACAGAGACAGACAGAGACAGAGAGAGGAAGGGAGAGATAGAGAGAGACAGAGACACAGAGACACACAGAGAGAAGCAGGAAGCTAGAAAGGAAGGAAATAGAGAAAGAAGGTAGGAAGGTAAGGCAGTCATGGAAGGAGGAAAAAAGAAGGGAGGAAGGGAGAGAGGGAGGGAAGAAGGGAGGAAGTAGGAGGAAGAAGGAAGGAACAAAGAGATCCTGTGATATGGCTCATGAGGTCAAGGCATTTGTTGCCCCAACCTGAAAGCCTGAGCTCCACTCCTGGATACTATAATGAACAGCAAGAGTCTGTAAGTTATCTTCTAAACTCCATATATGTACTGTGGCATGCACCACATGACACTGGCATACAGACACATACATACATGCATACACACATGCACATGCACAATGTACACTCCCACCTACATACATTAAAAAGTAAAACAAAAGAGAAGAATCGCTATTCTGGCATTAGGTGAACAGTCACTCTCCCACATCCACAGTCTCTCACTGTGTTTACCGGGCTGACTCAATCCTCCTGATGCAAGTGATCTTGCCTCAGTTTCTCCAGGAGTTGTAACTACTGACACAAGTCAATGCTCCTGGCTTTGCTTCTCTTACTTTCTCTAAAAATAGTGTTTTCTATGTCAGTGAATAAAAATGTCAACATTGTAAATAGTTGACTAAACAAATTTATCATTCAACCATTATTTGTTTAATTACATCTGCATAATAATTTAGTTTATTTGTGGTTAATTAATATTGCAAACAACATCCCAAATGAACCATGTGGCACAAGGTTTTGTGCTATTATCTTATTGAGAATAAATTCTAAAAATGAAATTTGCTGAGTCAAAAGGGATTTTCAAGTTCAAAAATTGAAAATAATTACCAGCTCTTTTATACCCAAACTATGCCTAATATATGTTCATAAACAGTATTCTCAAGATTGTTCACTATATTTGCAACCATGATAATTAATTGTATTGATTGTAAGGGATTCATATTATAAATACAGCTTCTCTGTGATCAAATATGTGCACAAGGTTGTTTGTTATAGCACTATTTGTAATGTGAGGGACAAAGAAAACCAGGGATACTTGATAAAGCCTCAAGGAATTCTATCATATTTATCTATAATTATGTATAATGTACATGAGTGTATATATCTTACATATGTGTGTGTGCAATAATTATATACAATGCATGTAAGTGTGTGTATGTTTATATATCTAATATATATGTATATGTGTGCTATAATTATATACAATAGACGTGAGTGTGTGAGTATATGTTTATATATCTAACATATATATACTTATATATAACATATATACATATATATATATGCATATGTATGTGTGTGTTTGTAACCCTAAGGGGTTCTTAGGATATATTATGCTATTTCTTCTTTTCTGAAGAGTATAGAGGATGGATGAGAAGACAGAATATATGTTTTCTAAAAATATTTTCTCTCCCATTGACCTGCTAGTGAGTGAGTGAGTGAGAGAGACACACAGAAGAGTTTCCATGAAATATTTTCAATGCTAAAAGATTATGGGCATATCCACTTATCGGTGAGTGCATACCATGTGTGTTCTTTTGTGATTAGGTTACCTCACCTCACTCAGAATGATATTTTCTAGTTCCATCCATTTGCCTAAGAATTTCATGAATTTATCATTTTTAATAGCTGAGTAGTATCTCATTGTGTAAATGTACCACATTTTCTGTATCCATTCTTCTGTTGAAGGACATCTGGGTTGTTTCCAGCCTCTGGCTATTATAAATAAGGCTGCTATGAACATAGTGGAGCATGTGTCCTTGTTATATGTTGGAGAATCTTTTGGGTATATGTCCAAGAGTGGTATAGCTGGGTCCTCAGTTAGTACTATGTCAAATTTTCTGAGGAATTGCCAAAATGATTTCTAGAGTGGTTGTACCTTCTTGCAATCCCACCAGCAATGGAGGAGTGTTCCTCTTTCTCCACATCCTCTCCAGCATCTGCTGTCACCTGAGTTTTTGATCTTAGCCATTCTGACTAATGTGAGGTGGAGCTGCATATGTAGCAGAGGATGGCCTTGTTGGACATCAGTGGGAGCAGAGGCCCTTGGTTCTGTGAAGGCTTGATGCCCCAGTGTAGGGGAAAGCCAGGACGTTGGGGAAGTGGGGGTGGGTGGATGGGTGGGGGAGGAACCCTCAGAGAAGCAGGGGAAGGGGTGTGGAATAGGGGGTTTTTGGAGGGGAAACTAGGAAAGGGGATAACATTTGAAATGTAAATAAAATATTTAATAATATAAAAAGAAATAATGAAAAAGAAAAAAAAAAGATTGTGGGTAATATCCTATACAGGATTCTGTAGCTTTTTCCTTGAAGTGCTGAAGAGCCTATCAGGTAAATGAAGAGTACTTAAACATGACTTGAACATGACCTGTTCTAAGAATATTAGAGTCTGGACTGTAGTAGCGTGCAGTACAGCTTTACTGTGTCTTTGCAAATAGTTGTTACATATGCGTGGCCTTGAATAGAAAACAAAACAAAACACCACCTTTCAAATGAGAATTTGAAGCGGAAAGGTGTAAAGGATTCCCTGGGACTGCGAAGTGCAGGGAAGACGTGTTCGCTCGCTTAAGTCAAACTCTAATTAGTTTAGTATTTTAGTAGTTATCACACAGAATCTTATTTCTAGTGTTTCTGTGGAAATAGTCTTATATAGGCTATCCTGCATCAATACATTGAAACTACTGTGGTACAGCCTAGATACTGTCTCTTAAAGAGTGACTTCCTCCTTAGATTGAAAACATAATATTCTTATTTTCAGACTGGTGCAGTTCTCTCATTCAATCAATCCTGTCTGTGGCTGTGGAGCTAAGATGGAAGGAGTATTGTGATCAGAGCGCAAGCTCATCAGGATGAAGGACAATTGAGGGGTTATTCCAATAGTTAAGAGAGGGGTGAGAATAGCTTTATCAGAGAAGCCAAAGTTAGAGTGGAGGCTGGCGTAGGGATACACGCCACGGGTAAAGTCACAGTTGATAAAGCATGGATGTGGAAGAGAGAGGAAGACACAGAAGTAAATCAGCAATGATTCTGAAGTGATTTGGCTGTAAATTTTGTTTTGTTTTCTTTTGTAATTGCTTGTTCTAAGAAACTGGAACATTGGCATTATTACCACTTGCTGGGATGAGAAAGGGATTCAATAATTTTTTGTTAGATAGAATCAATTTACACATATACATTAAGAGTTTTAAATGAATAATAATGTACTAAACAATATCTTAGATTGTATTTTAAGTGTATTTTAAAATGCTTAATTAATGTATGTAAATACAGTTTTAAATTATAGAGTATAATCTATTAATTAATTAGTTAATCTTATAAGTTTTCCTCTTCTCTTTCCTCCCTGTACCTTCTCTCTTACATTCTTGCTTTGCTTTAGAATTTGCTCCTTGGCCCCTTCTCAAATTGATGGCATATATATATATATATATATATATATATACGTGTTTATATAAATGTATATATACATATATACATGTTTATATAAATGTATGCATACATACATATGTACAGATATATAAATACAATCTGATATATCAATTTAGGTGACTTGGGTATATGTGCTTTCTGGTTAACAATTCCACTTTCAGGGCTAACAATTTCACTTTGATTTTGATAACAATTAGAAGTTTATCCCTGGGAGCATCTACTTATCCCTCTCTCAGGAGTCTTTAGTTGCTTGTAAATCTGTGTCTAGGGAAGGACTACATGAGATTTCCCCCGTCCATATTAGCATGTCTATTGATATTGTCTTTGTTTGGGTCTTGTTTTGGTAGCCAAATTGCTGAGGTATTTTAATACCTGCTACTTCTAGTACACATAATCTCATTTAGACTTCCTGGTTCTATGGTTTTTACACCCTTTCCACCCTCTTGTCTACAATGTTCTCTGAGCCTTAGAGGCAAAGGGATTGTTGTAGATGCATTGTGCTCCCCATAATCCATTGATCTCTGTATTTGCTGTAAAGATGTTTCTTTCTTTCTTTCTTTCTTTCTTTCTTTTTTTTCACTGAGCAGTACAAGATGCATTATCTGCAGGTCTAAGGAAATGTTTTAGAATGTAGTTAGGAATTAAACTGGCCTAGGGGTGATGGTAATGAGTCTCTTCTCAGATCCATGACCTCAGTAGCCCCTGGTTGTTGGTACTGTTTCCAGTATTAGACATGATTTTCTTCCTGTTGGGAGTACCTTACGTCCAATTAGGCAGCTGTTGACTACTGCCAAGATATTAGTACCACCATTGCACCATTGGGGAATAACTTACCATATACTTCATAGGTATCATATCTGTATATGGCTATTAATTGCTTCCCTATCCTTAGCAGCTTATATATAATGATTTTTGCTTGTATGAAAATTATACTACTGGAAGGAGGCTTGTGGGTGATCCAGCTTGGATCATCTGAGTCCTGTTTCTGGAATGTATGGTACATGTAGGAATAGAGACTTACTTTCTACCTCTGAGAGACAACCCAGGGAAACAGAATTAGTGTATACTATTTTGGAGTCAGTTGGACTAGCCTGGCTAACAACTATAATGGAGGTTTTTCATACCTGGTACTGGTTTTTATTAGGTAGGTTATGACTCTAGTGGGAGCCATTGTTAGCCTAAGTGGTATAACTCCATTTCAGATATATAGGTATATAGATATACTTATATGTATTATGTATAGTTTTTGGTAAATATAAAATAATACAATCCTTTGAGACTTGTACCTCTCATTACAAACAGAGCTGGAAAATTGCATCTGTGCTCACATATTTTGAACACTTGGAATCTGCATTTGAAGTATGAATTCATACATCCAGAAATATCAGGCCCATGTTTCATTCATTTGCATAAACATTACAAGGTTATATTCCAAAAATGTCACTGCTAATTTTTACTTTAAGGAAGAATGTGAACCATCCTATTTTCCCTTATATTTTTACCAAGATGAAGTCACTTCCCTTTGTATGAACACTGTAACTGATTCTAACTTATATAGACATATGACATGAGACTTGGGAGACAAATTCATAATGTCAAGAGGTCTTTTATGTTTCCCAGAATGTAGGTACAACTACAGATAAAACAATAGGGAAGATAAGTGAGAAACTGAAATGCATGTTTGCTAGCTATTGGCTATGTTATTAGTCAAAATTAGACATCTATTTAATTGTGTCATTCTTCACAATTTTATTTGTAGTTAAAGTAACTCAATGTAACATTAGAATTCAAACAAAGGAGTAAATATATCCTCTGAAGACTCAAGGAAATTGTGTAAAAACTGACATCCAAAACTAATGAATAAATAATTCCAGACTGTTACAAAATTGTTTATGAAGTATCTTCTGAGGTGGTTCAAAATGGAAAATTTCCTCACTTCTTTAAAAGATAACTTACTGATAAAATTTTCAAATTGAACATATCCATAATAAATCTATTCAATAGAAGTTATTAGAGGTTTGTGAAATCAGTAATGCTTAGAGCAAGATGAAAAGTGTCTTTCTTTTGATGACCCAGTAAAATTCACTTTTAATCTTATGTCATTACCCCAAAGAAATACACTCCTATTAAAATTAATTATTCATACATATATTTATGGAGAGTCACTAAATTTATTTTCCTCTACCAGATAAGTAGGACTGAAGGTTTAACAAAGTCTTGCCATTGACATCAAGAATTCTACATTTAATTTAAAGAGGTAAGAGTTAAAGTTAATTAAAGGTGAATGTGAGGGCCTATGTACTTTCAGTTCCTGAGTGCATTGAGAATGTATTGTTCTCAATGGCTACTGAGCTGTCATCATTGTATTTCTTTGTGTTATCTATATTTGTCAAATTTGATTAAGATTCAGTGGGAAAAGTGAGGTAAACTTCAGAAATCTTGTCCACCCCCTTGATCTCATCTGCATGCTCCTTGTCAATGCTTATAGTCGGGGCTATTAGAAAGCTTTTGGAAAGTCTTACAGGAAGACTTGCAAGGATAGGCCGGATGAGATACAAACTGTGTTGTTCCCATATTCCCTTCCTAACACAAAGCACAGATATAGAATGCTCTATATTGGTCTCAGAAATATTTGCATTTGAGCCTTTGAAGATTATTTATTTATTTATTTTTTGGTTTTTCAAGACAAGGTTTCTCTGTGTAGCCCTGGCTGTCCTGGAACTCACTCTGTAGATCAGGCTGGCCTTGAACTAAGAAATCTGCCTGCCTCTGCCTCCCAAGTGCTGGGATTAAAGGCGTGTGCCACCACTGCCTGGCTGAAGAATCTTAATTAAAGAAACAAAGTGCTGAAATACGAATGTGGGAAACACTCGTATGATAGACACACTCAACATGAAAGTATGATATCATACATATGGCAGTGTTTATAACCATACATACAAAATCTCTTAAGAGCTTTGAAAATGATTCAACTTGCCAGGGTATTATTTCTTAATTATTCTTAATAATAAGCATTTTGTCTGTAAAGTATAGACATTATCCAAGTATAAGTGTGGATTCTCCATGGATTCCTACCTCCAGACTCTCTCATTCTAATTTAGAAGATGGAACTAAGGTATTTGGTTTTTCATTGAGACATGTATAAATGCTGTCTTTTAAGTAACCTAATGCATATGATTGTTTTTTTAAAAAAGCAAGAAACTGCTGAACAAAGAACAACTTGAGACAATTGTGTGACATATGGTGTTTGTATATGGAAAGTTAAAGCTATCTTCACTTGCAGTTTGAAAACTGTATAATAAAATTGATATTCTGCCTAGTCAATTTAAAGTTAAATCTTAGAGTTAAAAGACTAATGTATCAATCCATGAAACATACATTATTTGCACATCAATCAAGAGATCAATGAATTTTTAATAGTGTTGACTTTTTTTTTTATTAATTTCACCCAAACCAGTGAGGAAAACACTATTAAGCAAGAAGGCAAGTTTGAATTCTAATTCATTTTAGGACATTTTCTTTCTTATATCCTTCTGAATCTTTATTATTGGATTATATGAGTTATTTTTGAACTATCAATTTCAGAAGGGATGGATTACTTAAATTCAGAGTTTTCTTGACTACGTTTAGCTTGTGGAATAGAAAGCACAATTCTAAACTGTTAGGGATTAGTGAAATAAAAGTTATTTTTCCTTGAATTTGTGTTCAAATTGCTAATAGAGCATGATGAATTAATTTGCACATTGTCCAAAGAGCAGAGTTATTCCCTCCAGTATATTTAGAAGAGTTATACCCTGTAGAAAGGTGAAGACAATAAAGCTAGAAAGAGGGGAAAAGGGGACTTGATGCTGGAGAATGGAAGGGAGGCTTGCTCATTCTCATGGACATTTGTGTTTGTGCAGATAAGATTTATAGGCTGTAGACTGGTCCATATGTCTTCTCGCTCTCTAGTAGTACAGACTTACAATTGTAGACAAGGCCCTATGTAAATACCATATTTTTTTGTTGTCCTTATGCTAAACTGGAGTTTCTGATGTGCTTTTATTAGAGGCTTAATCCTGGCACAGAATTTTTAAGAGCTAGACAGTTGTATTGGATTCTAAGAGGAATCTTGGGACCAACAGTTCTAACATTGGGTTCTCGTTGCCATTGTCTGGCTGCGACCTTGCTGATGACATGATCTATTAGGTATTCTGCAAAAGGAACCATGATATTGACATATGGGAGGAATATTCTCATGGGCTGTCTGTCTCAGCGCAGATTATTTACCCTTAAAGCAAAACACACATGGTCCTGGCCTTTGTCTGTTAAGCATTTACTGAATCTGGATGACAAAGGTTACACCCTGTGGGAATAAATTTCTAAACTATGTAGCATGACTCTATATAGGAAACAGATGAAATATTTTATGAGACCTTAAGTATAAATTTCACAGAGTTGTATCTACTTATTAATATATAGTAATCCAGAAAATCAGAGTTAAAAATTTAAAAATTCTGTAGCACAGCTCTTTTAGCTTTGTTTTGAATTAATTTTTCTTTTGTGTTTTGGTTTAATATTTATTTACCTTGTATTTATATGTATGCATGTAAGGGAGCACGCACCTGATAAGGCTATGTGTGAAAGTCAGAGGACAATTCATTGGAGTTGGTTCTCTCTTTCTCCCATGTGGGATCCATGGGTCAAACTCGGGTCATCAGCCTTGTCAGCCAATGACCTTACCTACTGACTCTCGTATCATTTTACCAAACAATGTCACCGACCATAATGGCAACTAAGGATGAATAAAGATACCATTAAGGATCTGGATTCATAATTTCCACTTTCAAAGATAATTTCTTTCAATCGGGAGCTTCCCATAATAATGGACAATGTATTGCAATAAAGGGAACAGAGGTAGAACATTAACATTTATGTGATGACCATAACAAGCAAGGGAGACCTCAGCACCCAGAAAATAGCAAAATAAGACTCTTTGAAACATTTCAAGCAGTCTCCAAAGGATAGCATTGATAAATTGAAGGGAAAAGGATCTTTTAGCTAAGAAAACACTAGGAGAAGAAGAATAGAGAAGAATAGACATTTGAAATTGTGCAATTGAGTTCTACCTTAAAAATAATTCTCAGGTTTTAATTTGAAAAAAAATTATATATTTGAGTTTGTACACTTTTTTTTATAAATAATTTTGAAGAAGACAGATTTATTTCTATCAGTTAAATATGGGAACTAACAACAATTTTATCACCAGACTGAATCACAGACTGTTAAATGCAGGGATTTAATGGAGTTAATAATGGACTAGGCATTGGTAGACTGGAATTCTTTGAGTATAATTCTTTGTTTGTATATGGATGAATTTATCCTCTGAAAACTTTAGTTCTGAACTTGGCAGTTTCTAAGGCTGTTCTGAAGATTTGTTGAAAGAGAAATGATGCTTTTGAAGAGGGGTGATTTGATCATATATGTTATTTATCCCCTCTCCACAGAGGATGGGGAATGAATTACTCAGAGCAGTGTTATCTGGGAGCAGGTGGAGCCTATACTAAACTCTAGGGTGCTAAGTTGCTCTAAGAAGTCTCGGTAACTTGAAGAAGAAAGGAGGACATTTCATTGTAATGAAACAAAGACGTCTTAATTTACTCCTTGCTAAGTAGTTTTGCCTTTTATTTTTTTACAGTGTTGAGAAATGGACACTGAATATCTAGTTATAAAAATTTAAATAACAACATGTATTTGAGTATAATGGCTTTTTCAATATGAACATGAATCTCTCTCAAATCCTTCTCTCTTTTTCATTACGCTGCTGTCCTGATTTTACCTACACTGCTTCCATCAGCACATAGAGAAGAGGGAACAACTTAGGAAACTGAATTTAGGGATGTAATAGTGGGTCAAAAAAATTGAAATTAATAAAAAAAAAATCTGCCAACAATGGATGAATCTCATTTGGAGAAATCATAACACAGATTCATACCCTTCTATCTAAATTAAGCCCTCCAAAGAGTAAGGTAAGTTGGCTTTTATTTATAAAGTTGAAATAATTTATGTTAATTCACAAGTAATAATCGGTTCCCACTAAGTCTTCAAGCATCCATCTAGGAACATGCTGAGGGCATCCTGGCCTTTGTGATTATCTGGCACTCTTGTAGTGTAAGAAGGCCCATAATAAAGACATTGTCTAGATTGAAGCAGAAGGACAGTTTAAAGGGAAGACTTCAGAAGGACAAGGTGATTTGAACTCTTAATTAGCAGATGGGTCCTTTTGAAAAGAAGCCTGAGGCACCACTGTTCTGTTCTTGAACTGAAGTGATTTCTTCCAGGATAATCTATAACTGTTGGGACTTAGAAAGCTGCCTGGATAAACTGAAGGTTATTAGCACCTATGGCAAAGAAAAGATAGAAGCTTACCCCTTTCTCTTTTATTCTTTCTCATTTATTTTCTTTTTGTAAGCAGGCACTGTGCCAATGTAGCAGATGGCTAGAGGTACATACTGATGATTGTGTATAATGCAGGGGTGTAGGATGGCTTCCAGGGGCAAAGTAAGAAACAGCTTTCTCGTGACTGGAAACACACATGCACACACACACACACACACACACACACACACACACACACACACACACATCATTTTTAAGATCACAGACATAGCCACTCTAGCACCTGAGGATGCGTTGGAGAATTGAGATCAATACTCCATATAAGACAGAGATCTAATGACATTCATGAGTTAAAAGACAAATTTGGTGGTTCATGCCATATTTGGGAATGAATGTAGCAACAAATGAGCTCTGTGAAATCCCTTGGGTGGACAGTGCAAACTCTATTAGCAATTCATAGTTTAATACTGGTGCGATTATGTGAGTCACTGTAAACAAAAATGTACCTTTATAGAAGTAATCCCAGATAATGATATCTAAAGAACTTGCTGAATAAAAAAAACCCTGATTCTTATGGAATGTATAAATAATAACTCTACTATGTGCCTAGAAGTTGCCTCTGAGTTCCTCAGTCTTTCTGCCCAGGGCTTCACATTATACCACATCCTTCGGATTAAGGGTCTGATTCTGAACTATGCTTTGGGATTTCACCTCATTTCCGCTAACCTGAAAACCACAGGATTCAAAAAGGAGAGAAGTAGCTTTCCTCCTTGTGCCTTTGGCGGTTCCACATCCACAAGCAACATAGCATGAATGACAAATGTCTCCACAATGTTGTGTAGACTGCAGAAACATCAAACATATTTGCAGAATATAAATTAGCACCATTTCCTGTTAAAATTTATTTACTTTCATCTCAACAGTTTGGGGACATGCAGAGAGTTACATTCGGGTTTAAGTTTTAAAGTGTGATTAGACAAAACGTCAATAAATGCAAATGAGTTTTGTAGAATAAGTTTCATGTGAACCAATATATTGCTCTGCTCACAGAGACTGGGTTTAATTGAAGCTGATCTCATTATACTCTAGGGGATGTAGTCAGAGCTTTGACCTACCTTACTTCAGCACCATTATTGAATTGTGTTCTCAGTATTAATGTTGATCATGAGTTACATGCAGGCACATGGATGTATTTTATCGTAATTGTTCATAAAATGAACATAAACATACATTTCAACAGTTATTGGACATACACAGATAATTCTTTTTATTTAAATATTATCAAATGCTAATTAAAAATTGAACCATTTTCAAATGCAATAACCATACGTTTTTATAGAACAACAATGTTTTACTCTTTTAATTATTTTTAAAACTATTTTCAGTTTGGAGGTTATGCTTTAACGGAACACACACAATATGACTTTTACCATATCATCCTGATTACATGATATAAACGGAGCTTAAGCTGTCAGCAAAAAGCACTGGGAATCTAAGATTTTCAGTTATAAGAGTGATATCAAACAGCCAACACCGTTGATTCCTGCAATAAGACATCTGGGTGAGGTAGATATGTTGTTCAATCCTTCTAGAAAGTAATCACTAAATATTCCAAAAAGTCTGTTTGCCAATTTTTGTGAATGAGTTTTATTTGTATCACCTTTAAGATTAAAAAGTTTTAAAATATGTACTAATTACATAAGCTTGTTTCAGTGATTGGTTGACAAAATAACAAATGTTAAGGTAGGATTTGCCATTGTAATAGCAAATTACTTTTGCCCTAGCTTAATAGAGTCGTTATTACCCTTAAGATTTATTACTAAGCAAAGTCCACTGAACAGAAGTATACATCTAAAGAGAGAACCACATAAAAGTTATTTGTGTTGTTTTGCTCTTGATAAATTAATAAGAGTTAGTCATTATTTATGATAAATATTACTTTCAGGTTTTTCTTCATACAACATTTAATTATTCTTCTAACTAATAAAGTTAACTACATCTGAATAATATGATTCTTGAATGAATAAATAATAAATCTACCACATGCCTAGAGACTGCCCTTGAGTTCTTCACTCTTTCTGCCTAGAGTTTCACATTATCATACATCCTCTGATTCTGCCTCCTCAGAGTAGAGTCAACTACATGTGTAAATGAAATTAATTGCTATAAGGTATTAATGGAAGTGGGATAAAATTCTCATGTGCATTTAATGATAAAACAATAGGTAAACTTCAAGCAAAATTATCCAAATCTGTCCTATCATAAAGTTTAAACCCAGGGAATGTTGAAAATTCTGTCAAACTATTTACTTTGTAGGGAAACCATCAGAAAAGACTGTGCTCAATTTAACAAACAAATCTAGTTGTTGTGGTATATAGATTCCATGTACTCATTTATTAGACTTCTCCATTTTATGTTTCTGTACTTCAAAATACACTTTCATTGACCACTAAAGATGAAAGGAAAATAAGATTGATAAAGAGAGAGTGTGAACTAATACTTAGAAACAGGAGTGACCTACTGGTTCATTCATAAATGGATCTAAGACCTGGGTGTTAGGTCAATTTTTGCATTATTGACCCAGGCCCAGTGACTCCTAAGAGATAGGGTTCATGCATACTTGGAAATCAAGCACATTATCTCTATTTGAAGGCAATAATTGCTGTGATAAAGGAAGGGTGACCTTAGTTTCAATAAATGGAGGCTTTTTGTTAAGTAAGCAGTTTACAACAGCAAACAGCTTTACAATTGTCACCTCCTGCAAAATAGTGAATCGAGATCATTATTTCTCTGGATGTACAAAATATGTAGGATTATTGTGTATAAATACGTTATAGTATTTTAATCAAAACAAAAGTCTCCTACAAAATATTATCAAAAAGAATGAAGAGAGATGGACACACAGAGACATAAAATTTGCATATATACCTGAAAGTTATATCATTGAAATTAAAACTGAGAGTCAGGCTTCCTTTTGTTGTTAAAGCTCATTATTTATTGGATTTTATCTAAGGCATTCTAGGCTAGTTTAATGAAATTAAAATGAAGGTCATGAATCATTTTTATTTAGGAAACATTACAAATTATCCCAGACTCATCATGACTGGATAGGTTAGGTAAAGTGATCAAAAAGAAGAGGTTGGAGCATTAATGCTTCGCAAAAAAAAAAAAAAAAGACTGCCTACTTTTGATGCTAGCACATTTGAAATATTTAGTGAAGATCTGAAAACAAAAAGTTCCATTTCTGCTCGCTGTTCGTTGGAATTCTGACCCACTGGTGAGGAGCAGGTTTTGGGTTTGAAACCATGTCAAGAATGAATCATTTGAAAATAAGAGTAACAGGAAAAGCAATTGAAGAGGAGGCCAAAGGAACCTGGGAGCCAGAGGGGATGGAAGACACCAGAGGAACAAGACCCTCTAAATGAACCGAGCAAAGCTCATAGGGACTCGACAGAGACTGAAGCAGCAGACACAGGGCTGTGCGGATCTGCATCAGATCCTCTGTGTGTATATAGCTTTGACTTAGTACTTTTAGGGGACTCCTTAGGGTGTGAATGAATGATTCTTCTGACTTCTCTTGAAACATGTTTCCTTCTGTTGGTTTGCCTTATTCAACTTCAAGGTGATGGTTATTGTTTTATCTTACTATATATTTTTGTGTTATGTTTTGTTGTTATCTTTTAGAATCCTGTTTTTTTTTTTTTTTTTTTTTTTTTTTTTTCTAATGAGAGACAGAAAGGGAATGGATCCGAGGGGAAAGGAGGTGGAGAGGAACTGGAATGAATAGAGGGACAGGGAACTGTAATCAGGATATATTGTATGAGAAAAGAATCTCTTTTTAATTAAAGAGGCGAAAGAGTTAAAAAGAAAGAAGAGTGAAAGGCACGTAGAATAACTTCATGTTTTTGTGTCAAATTGGGTTACTTCCTGAAATACATGATGACATAAAAATGACTGACAATTTATTTTGCCAAATTGTTATTTATATATAAATATAAGCCCAATGTTCAGTGGATACTAGAGTAAAACATACATATTTATGACACTCTGTAGATTGTCTTTGTTCTTTAACAAAAGAGCAACTTCTGATTAGCTTTCTTTTTTATGGAAGTGGTTACATTACTATTAGTGAGTAGTTAGGATGCACTTGTCTAACTGTTCTTCAGCTCTCTACATTTCTGTTCTTTAATTCCTTGTCCAGATATCTATGCTTTGTTATTATATAATTATCAATATTATACTGAAAATAGAGATTTCTAAACTCAAAATTACATTACTAGATTATTCTAATTCATGTAGACACGGTCTGTGTTTCTGGATGGGATAGCTGACAGAAATAGCCATGCCCTTTCCCTTCTGTGGGAAACTGAACATATCTCTATCAGTGGAAACAGGGCTAGTGGTATAAAAACTGACACATGAATTACAAGAACCGAACTCCAGTACACAGTGGAATGTGCTCTGTGAAAATTGGCTTCTAACAGGAAAAGATTATATATTATATACATATATATGTATATGTATTTTGGGGATAACCTGGAAAATTGATTTACACAAGGAAAACCCAAATTGTTTCCAGAATGACCTTATGATGCATTGAAGCCAGATATGTGCATGATAAGATGATAAAGCCCAAGCAAAGTACAAGAGAGTAATCAAAACAAGGCCATAAGCAAAATATAGGTGTATGACTTGCCTGAGAGGAAGGGTCTCTTTTCTATGTGATGGAGACAAATGACAGAGAAAAGATATTTATAACAGTCAAAACTAGCAATTCCTGATACTCAACAGGAAAACACAGTGACTTCTGGAGGAAGACGAAGGAGACACAGAAGCAGCAGTTTACAGAACGGGAATCCCAGATGGTTACTCCATCCTAAGTAGCACCGTGAGTTGTTAATGACAGGAAAAATAAAAGTTAAGAGACTCAATGTGGTCGTCTGTCGGGCTGACAAGTCGAGACCTACTGGTGATAGTGTAGAGTGTTTGATTAATTTTGAGGGGCAGTTGGAAGTATGAGATGTCTCGTTACCCTCTAAGCAAATAAAGGAAGTGCTGCCAGCCATGACTTGCATCACGTTTTTCTTCCGTTTTGGTTGTGAGTCTAGCCTTTAATGACTGAGCCATCTCTCCAGCCCTGCTTTAGGTTTCATGTATACATTCTTTTTCTCATGATTTCCTTTTCTATGGTGAAAACTAAGAGGGGAAGGAAGCAGGCTCTTTAAATTTAATATGGATACTGCTGAGAACTTATTATAGGAATGTATGTTTTTCTCCAACTTGAAAACAGGCATTGTGGGAAAAAGATGAAATTGCATTTAAAAAGTCTCCATGTGGGGTATTCATAGTGCAAAGCATACACCACAGACCACACACCCAGAGACTGATAGATGTCAGACATGTCCAGCCCAGTGTTAGCTGTGGCCCCCAGTTGTTCTTTATGGAGATCCTGCTAGCATAGGGCTGATAAGCACTTTTGCTTGTAGTCATGATTATCCCTGCCAGAGGCTGTGGTCTCTCCTTCCTACTGATTTTCCATCTATTAAATTGGAAGTGATGCAATGTAGATATGGAGAGCTCTTGGCCCATTTCTCAACCTTCAGCAGTGTTGTAAGATAACAAAACTTATTTTCAAGTAGGTGTACACCTTGCTTAAAATTAAAATTAAAGCAACCACATAAAATCAGGTTATAGAACAACTGAATACACATGCAAACAAGAAAGCACAAGACTGATGAAGGTTAGTTAATTACTGTCCTATTTGTTAGATTAGTGCATAAATTATTAGCATCACACTAAAATAAATATTATAGTAAGAGGAGAATATCCAATAAGAATGTCACGGGTAAGAATATACTCTCTTCAAATATCCTCCATTAGTTACATGTAGTATCTCTTCCTACTCATTGAGTATGCTTTTCTGACTCGGTCTCAACTAACAATAAATCATATTATATGTATGTTAAAATTACAAGTGGTAGAATATGTGTATGATTTTGTAAAAAAGAACTTATATATGAAATTACTGTCTGAGAAAGGCTTATATCTTATATAGAGTAATAACAATAGGTGTTCTGTTAAAGAGACAGTCTCTGTGTGGCAGAGAAGTCAGAAGAGTAAGGAATTATTAAAAAATGTTTGATATTTATGACTTGGTGAAACACTAATTAACATATCTCTAGCACTCCAAGAGATTTTAAACATTAGTTTTTACCTTTCAGTTGTAGTAGGCTACGTGTATGCTGTACAAGGGGTGGGCAACCTGTCCCTGTAAATGGTCATACGATTCCTTACTGTGAGGCAGAATGCCTGCTGAATATCAAGAATGTACTATACTAATTTTATTTTACATTCAGTTTAACTAATCACTGACATATTGCTGATATTTTTGTCTGTCTTTTAGTTGATTGACTCTCACAGTTGCCTGTAAAACAAATTTAAGTTAATATAATTTAAGTGTCTGAGAATTTTTGATTTTTGGTCAATTATCATTTTTACTTCTTTGATAAACCACAAGTGATTGAGTGTCCCACTTGTGTGAGCTCCGAGATGCAGTGAGAGAGTAACAGCACTCATAGACAGATCTCTCATCCACTACTGCAGTGAAGCTTTAGCTCAGCCTTTTACTGGCTCACCCGTCTAGTTGCTAGCGGACATCAATGACAAAGCCTTAAAGCCGTCCAATTATTTTTACAAAGTTAACACATTTATACTAATATTTCTATCGAAACCAAGTTTTAATGTAATTAAATTAATGTAATTAATTAATTAATGTAATAGAATGGCAACAACGGAATTTGTTGGTAGAGGTTCTTCCTATTTCATATAGAGTTGAAACCATTATCTAATTATTGAGTATAATTTTAAACTTCCATTTGCGAGGCTTTTGTCATTTGTGGAAATATAAGCTGGAAGTAGACACAGGAGAAAACAAAAAGAAGCCCTCTGTGCATTAGAGGCTGCGGTGTGTGACGTGCCCTTTATGTAGTTATTTCAGAGTAAGACACTGGTCAGAAAGGGGATAGTCTAACAGATTATGTTCAGAACATGTTCATTAATGAGAGTGTCTTTGAGTATTCCCTATTCTCAAAATGCTAATTGAGCTTTGTGAATTCTTTGTGAAAGGATTTTGTGGGTTTCTATCAGCTCTTTCAATATTGAAAAGTAATAAAGAACATGGCTTATTTACTTATAAAATTACAATACATGACATATTCTCAAGCACAGTTTGCATGACATAGAATTTGAAGCATTTCCCTATACTCTTGAATCTAAGGCATATCAGAGCACATTTTTTTTCTTTAAAAGAAAAGCAGTTACAAGACATTGCTTCTATAAAGACCATTTAAAAATGCCATGAGGCCATGCCTGACCTGAATGCACATTAAAATCACAATACATCAAAAGTTTATTTATTAAGAGTTAGATTTTAGTCAAATACTCTTTTCTTTTTTTCTCTTGGTTTTATTTTATAGAGCTGAGCCAATTTTGAATACTTGTTCTATTCAGTCCTATGTCAATTTTTAAATGAGCGTGTTCATAAGACACACAGCATGCTAAGCCTTCTGTGTTGCATAATGGTAGCTCTTGGCACTGTGGTTGTTTTTGTTAATTTCCTAAAACTCTATCATTTTCATCTATGAAATGTTTCACATTCAAAGAAAATTGAACACATGCAACAGTCATTCAGTTTTCACCACATAAATAAAACATAATCATTTTGCCACATTTATGTTCTATCTTCTTTCTCAGTAGAAAAAAAACACAGACTCTGCAATTGTTTTTCTAGCCTTCCTCTTCCTCTCTTTCCAGAGGTGACTAGCATCCTGAGATGAAGAGCATTACTCCTTGGGACACTTTATTATTTAATTACCTATGCGTGGTTGTACTACTTCACTTATAAAATTAAAGAGTTTTCATTAAAAATTGACATATCATTATTAGTATATTTTAAATTTTCTTTTTATTAGAACAAACTGAATAACTATTGAATTAAAATCCACTTCATTGCTGTTGAGACTTCAATCTTTACAATTGATTTGAGGTGAAATAAAAAGCCCTTTATGTAGCCATTGTTATGAAGTGTTCCATTTTTTTTTCATGACCTTTGTTTCCCACTTGTACAATCATTTATACTGAAATTCATTAGCTGGCTTCTGAACCAGAGCACTAAAGAGTGTGTAAGAAACCACAGGTTAATTGAAGAACCGTGGTTATCTGCAGGCTTATGCATGCTGACTTTGCAATTCTTAATAATACATGAAGCTAATAACAGATAACCCTTCCATGGGTATAGAAAGCAACTGAGAATGTAGGCTACTGTGCCTAGATTTGATAGCGTGTCACGTGAGGAAAATTGCCTTAATTTCTCCCCTACCCAGTTTCATTATGCACGAAATGGAGATAATACAGTCTAATTCGCCAAACTGCTGTGATGATAACATGAGATAATGTTTGCCATTTTCCCATGTCAACTAGATATAAATTACCAGAGTGAATATAAGTTGGGAACATTTTGAACTTTCAAAACTATTTTAACAAATGAGTAATTGGTTCATTGATTCTCTGAGAATTCTCAGATTGAAAGTGTTTTCATATTGGGTCTATTATTATTATTATTAATTATTATTATTATTGATACAGGGTTTTGCTGTGTAGCTCAGGTTGGCCTGGGACTCACAATTGTTTTCTAGGCTGGCCTCAAACTTTTGGTCTTTAACACTGGAGTTCTGGTATTAAAGGCATGTAACTCATGCTTAGTTTAATATTTTTATAATTCACCATAACTGTATTACTCATTTTAATGATTATAATTTACTGGTTAATGATTTTTTAAACTGATAAATAATGAAAGATACATACTGGTGGAATTTTATATGATTTTGATACATGAGGATACTCATTATTCTGATACATGAGGACGCTGTTAAAAAAAATCAAATCAATCACATACCTCCTCAGACACTTATCATACCTCTATATTGAAAACATTCAGAATCCTGCCTTCTAGAGTTGTGGAATGTATAATAAACAACTCATTTGAATATCCATTTTTAATAAAAAATAAGTGGAGTAATTTCTAGAGTCTTCAACTCACTCTTTTATGAGAGACCTTTTGTGTAACTGATGCTATTTGCTGGCTGTTGTACCTTTAGTAGGGAATCTGAGATTTGTTATCTCACCTGCTAGATTTGCTAGTGAGTGAAATATCAATGCAATCAATAACAAGGCACTGGTAGTGACACAGTTCCTCTATATGTCACCTGTAGTCACCTGCGCTGAAGTAGCAACTAAGCAAAGCTTCAGCTAATTTTCTCGCTCCTATAATAAGCCTATGAAATGATATAAAGGATGTGTATGTTGAATTTCTTGCTTTGGATGCTTATGAATTGTTCACAGAAACGATTCACCTAAATTTCTTGAATTAAAGGTACAAAGAATCTTTGCATGTCGTGTAGTTATATGGCAGTGGTAGTTGAAAGTATGTCTCAGAATGTAAGACAATATGAAATCAGTGTTCAAGTTTGCTCATCAAAGGGCTAGAGAATTGATTGAGGAGAGTATGGAGCATTGGAAACTGAAACAGAGGTTCATATATGTGTTCAGATGGATTTGATCACCGATCCTCCTCAAAACCAAGCATTCCTCTGTTCCTTGCCAGAAGGAACAGCCATTTATTTCATGGTAGCAAGTTGGATCTGCCTTGCTCAGAAATCTAAGTCTAGTGCATGCATTCAAGAAGACTAATCCATTCCACACCAGGATTCAAGTCTTTGTCACTTCTACGGTGAAGATCAGACTAAGCTGCCAATAAAGAGATACCAAATTCTAGAAAAAGAAAACCTTACTACAGATTGGTAAATTATCTAGTAGAGACCTAGAGAGCATCAATGGGGAGCACTCTAAATGCATCCAAGCAGCATCTACTAAGGTCATAGCATGAGAAACAGAGTTTGATTCAAGAGTTAGTTTGAGCAGCTGGAAATGGTTCTGGCTGTGTACTTGCTATCAACTGAAACTAAGACCCAAATGATGATTTTAGTAAATAAAGTTTACATGCCAGAAATTCTTTGGCAGCAAAAAAGGGAAGAATTCATGTGGTATCAGGCACTTGACATGTGGCAAGTCCAAAATAAGATGTTTTGAAGTATAAAATTGTGCAAAAAGTAACAGTGAAGCATCTCAACTCCATCTTTTTTTATTGGTTCCATGTTGAAAGGACGACATCTTGGCCATATAAGTTAAACAAAATATAAGTTTGGAAAGCCGTTCTACTTGTTTCTTTTTACTTTGTTTTAGAATATGAATGCTAGAAAATTTAAAGTTGTACATGTGGCTTACATCTGGCCTTACACTTCTACCGGTCAGTGTTGATGTAGACGGATAGAAATGTTTGAGCGAATTTATCATTTGTGACATAGTTACTACACATTCTCCAACTCTCTACAGAGAGAGGACTCAGAAAGCATTGCCTTTAATAGACAGTTGGAAACAACGGGCTTCCTGGCAGAGTGCTGCTTATTTTCATGGAATGTACTATAGATTTTCTTATTGCAAGGATGCACTGAGGAAGTCCTCAGCCCTGAAGTTATCCATGGTTTCAGGGTGTGGAGTCATGGCTAAATGGTAGCAGTTAAGTTACGTTCAAGATGAGAATTGTCTTTTTATCTGTCATGGGAATCTCGAGGACACTTTGCTATGGTTGATTGCTCGGGTTTTCCTACAATTGAAATAGCTGGAGTTTATAATGATCGAATTACACTTCAAGTTAAAATTCTTCTGAAGCCTGCTGCATAAATATCTGATGTGAATTGCATACTGAAAAGTAATAGTCCTTCTACAAATTTCTGGGATATGAGTTCTCACTGACTACCTAGCTCGATGGAGCCTTGTAATAAAGACCAAATTTGGTGGTTTGAATAAAACTGTAGATGGCTATCATATTAAACACTATTAATTTCTTTCTGAACTTTCATTGGAATCCAATTTACCTGATATAATAAAATAGATATACCATATAGACTGTTAGTATGTAGAGATCTAGAACACTACTGGCTTCTACCCAAAGAACAAGTTTGATTTTATGTTCACCTGCTAGTGTCCCTGAAAATCTCCATTATGACTATTTTTCTAACTGTGGACCACATTGCTGAATCAGCAATCAGTATACCACATGGTCCCTGACCAAGATTTTAGTAGTATGCAGTCATTAGAATAGATGCTCTCCCTTCATAACATAGAATAAAATAAATGGAACACCATAGCTCTGTGAAAACATAAGCCAACAGTGCCAGCATCAAATAGCGAAATATACAGTGCATATGAATTCTAATTTAGCTCCACTGAATTTTGTTTCAGTTGAAAAGAGAGGATTATGAGTGTTGCTCCTAAAACTTTCAGATATTTCATTGCAAAAACACTCAAATTAAGTGCTGTTTGCTATAAATCCCAAATACTGGTCATCCTGAGATTCTAGGTATCTTTCAACTGGACCACTGTTTAGATGTGTTCATTATCTTTTATCTTGGTCAGCAGTACAGTTGTTTTGTTTACATCATGAAGGAACAAGAATGTCAGAAAGGGAGAAGCAAGCCTCATAAAATTTTAGAGTACTGTCTACTGTCTTAGAGGACAGTTTAGTGGAGCACAGGTTATTTTCCACACAGTTCCAGTCAAGTGGTTCCTTCTTGACTTTCATTTTCCAGTAAATATGTCTGTTAGTTACTTTTGGATTTAGGTATACATCATAAGGGGATGGGTTGTTCCTTTATTTTAATGAACTGAACCATAAGGCTTTCATTTTTGCATGTGACCCAATTAAAGAAGGCTGCCATCTTACTGCTCCAATTTGCGTAACAAAGCATTTCTTCTGCTCTTGGGTTGACTTGCTTTAGGAGATCTAATTTTGTTAAAGTGGGATATAGCCTTTCTGTCAAGTTGTGTTCAAGTCACAGGAAATATCCCTAATTCTTATTAAAAAGCAAGACCATATCTTTGCAGTATAATGTCCTTTTGAAATGTTGCTTCTGTCTTGTAATTTGGAGTGGTTGGTTCTAACCACTTATGAAGGGAAGTCCAGCAATCATGTGAGTCTTGTATGATTGATGTCTGGCCCTTTATAACATTAGGTCTGCACAGAAACTTGACAACATAAAATAGAACTACTTTAGGTAAATTAGGCCAATAGCAAGTTCTAAAAATATAAAAATGTTGCATAGCTGGTCGCAGTTTACATTGCTCAGGCGACTAGCAACCAGAGACTAGTTAGACAGCCCAGGGATCTAGGGGAAGATCAACTACTACTTCTCTAAAAACAAGCAAACACACAAACAAATAAAAACATAGCAATAAAGTGACTCCTAACAACATTCTGTTATACTCATAGATCAGTGCTTTTCTTGGTCTTCATCAGAGTAACTCTCCCCACCCCCTGCAGTAGACAGGGACACATAGAGTCAGACATTTAGCAGAGGGTGAGAGACCTTAGAACATGCCACACTAAATGTGATATCTTCAGCAAATTCCTCCCCCCAGGGCTTAGGGAAGAGGAGGCAGAAAGCCAGAGGGGATGAAGGACACCAAAGCTCTCTAACTTAATGGGATCAAAGCACATATGTACTGACAAAGACTGGGGCAGCATGCACAGGGTCTTCAAGGATCTGTACTTGTGAAGCTGGAAGGTTGTGGGTCCAAGAGTTGAAAGGAGAAGGAGACACATGCCCCTATCCTTAACCCAAAAGCTATCTCTAACTGATAACCACTTCCAAATGAATGCTTAGTTTTCTCCAAGGGAGACTGACTGAGGAGGCAAACTACTCTTAAACGTAGGCTGCATACTCAGTAGAAGATGTCCAACAGAAAATGAACTAAGTGGTATCACCAGAGGTTTCTTGTCTCATAATGTTATGTCAAGACTTTAAAATATTTATTTTATTTTTAATTTTTAATTTATATATCCTACAGATCTTTTGTGTATATACTATGGAATCCAGTTTAGTGTTCTTATGGGATCCTGAGTGTATAAATGGATGGGTCTTTGAATTTATATCTGTATTTTGTGCCTTTCCTTGGGCTCTTTTCCTTCTATTTGTTTGTTGTGTCCTATTCTGATACATTGATTTTGTTTTATCTTATTTTATTTAATTATTTTCCTTTAGAAGCCTGCCTGCTTTCCAAAGAGAGACAGAAAAAGATGGACCCAAATGAGAGGGGACTCGGGGAGGAACTTGAAGAGTAGAAAGAGGAGAAACTTTAATCAAGATATATTTAAGGGAGAAATCTATTTTCAATAAAAGAAGAGGAGGAAGAAAAAGAAGGAAGAGGAGGAGAAGGGGGAGGAGGAGAAGGAGGAGGAGAAGGAGGAGGAGAAGGAGAAGGAGAAGGAGGAGAAGGAGAAGGAGAAGGAGAAGGAGAAGAAGAAGAAGAAGAAGAAGAAGAAGAAGAAGAAGAAGAAGAAGAAGAAGAAGAAGAAGAAGAAGAAGAAAAAGAAGAAGGAGAAGAAGGAGGAGGAGGAGGAAGAGGAGGAGGAGGAGGAGGAGGAGAACAACAACAACAACAACAAGAGAACTAACTGCTCACATACTTTCCCTGGAAACAGGATTCAGTAAAAGTGGGTAACAAGTTGGGAAGATGCTTGCTGTATTAAATAATGGAAGTTGAAACATGTGCCAAAAATAATTCTCAGAGATGTGAAACAGACCCTCAGAAATGATTTCAAACTCTAAGGGTATTAAGTTTTAGATGAATTTTTCTAAATCATCTTGTATATAATTCTGCACATAGCCAGTAATACTCTGCAAATGTCATTTAATTTTTTCTTCACTGCTCACATGTATGACAGCCTTATGATAAAACCTTCCAAAGATGGCAGAAGTACAAATCATGTATTAGAATAAAACCATAGCATTTCCTTTAAAAATAAAATGGCCACTAATAGTGTTGATTGCTTAGTCTACCTATGATGAGAATGATATTGAGCCATTAGTATAGTATGGTGTCTACACAAGTTGGAGAATTCTACATAATTCTTTTACACAGGGATGGGAAAGTGAACTCTCTTCTTGACTAGAATAGATGTTTGAATGAGTGTTCTTAATTCAGACTGTTGTTCTTACCAAGCCCTTTGGTGTGTGTCAGCTAATCACATACAGCACTGATTCTGGAGGAATAATTTCTTTCAGTAAATAATTGAAAGAAATAATGACAGGTTCAGTGATGGCAGGTGGACCAACTGAGTGTTTACGGTGTGGTGTCTTGTTCCATGGCTATGAATGTGATTTATGACTCAGATGAAGGTTCTGTCTCTCCTAAGTGGTATGTGTTCAAAGAAGATGGAAATCATTACACACATTGTTAGTCTAGCCACGATTATTGGCTAGATTGTAGTATTATCTAAGAGCCATACTAGAATCCTATTCTCTACTCTGTTGAAATCAGGAGTGTCCACGTGACCATGAAACCAATTCATGATTAGTTGCAGCTGTAGCCGGGAAAGTTAATGTCAAGATGCTAAATCTCACATTCTGGGAAAACAGAATAGTCCAGAATAGTCCCAAGTCCAGTCCATGTGGAGTGAGAAGCTTATTATGTAAGATATGACTTGCTGTAGTACTTCTATGGTACGTTTTGGTGTTACCTGTTACTGTAAACTGGTTAACAGTTCCACCAACAGCTGGAGTACCAGCCTGCACCTGATCCAGTAGTTTCTTTGGATATATGTGTAGAAAACAGGAAGCTGGGGAATTAAAGGGGATGGAAGTGGATTTGTGGGGGTTAGAGAATAAATATGATCAAAATATATTGTATGAAATTCTGAAGGAATTCATGAAAATACTTTATAAGAATTTCTTGGCCAAAATAAAGTACCAGTTAAATGTCTGACTTGTACGGTGAATGCATACATGCTTGTTGTAAATCCCTTCATGTACTAATTCTTTTAAGATAAGCTGAAATTGACTGCTTTTTACTAACTGTGGAAGACAATTTATATTACTTAGTGAAGTAAACTTACTGTTGATTTAACAGGTTTGTGAACATTAGAAATTAGGAAAGGCTAGCTAATTCTCTTTTGTTTTTAAAGAGAAACTAGTGAAATTTCAAAGAATATTTCCTTTCTGTAAATCAAAAAGCTAAATAAAATAAGAAGAGTAAGTTCAAGAAGCCTTTATGCTGTGCTGCGATTGTAGTCTGCCCAGGGCCTTGGACAAGCACTCTGAGCTTGGCACTTGTCTTTCTAGATGAGTAAAGAGAGATTTCCAAAGCCACGTTCTACAGTCCTGGCACAGCATTTTTCAGCCTCAGTCTTCATTTCCTCATAAATTTAATGAACAACTGAGGTTTCTTTCTGGATTTTCAGATTGGCCAATGACTTAGTTGTAGATGCAACAATTCAAAAGTTATTTATTTTTGTTTGTTGTTTTTGTTAGTTTGTGTGTGTGTGTGTGTGTGTGTGTGTGTGTGTGTGTGTGTATACTCAGAGATCCACCTGCCTCAATTGAGTTGGGATACCAACTGCCAAGTGTTGGGATGACAGACATGTGCCACCATGTCTTTTGTATATTCCTTTTTCATATGCCATTTCACATGAATTTTGTATTTACAGAATACCCCACACACTCCTTCCTCCAACTCCTTTTTAAATCTCTCTCCACCCCAATTCATTCTCAAATTATGGTCTCTTATTTTTTTTTAATTATTTTTTTACACACACAGACACACAGACATACATACATGCACACACACACAGAAATACAGACACACACATACTTTAAAAATACAAGGTGCTAGTTCAGTCAGTACGGCTCATTTGTATATGTGTTTTGCTATCTGCTGGAATTGGCTAACTAATCAGAAGTCTTGGTTGCTAGCAGACTTCGGTTCTCTGTCTCTTCCTCAGCAGTCATTACAGCAATCATTACTCAGCATGGAGGGCCAGAGCTCTGTGAGACTTCATCCATCAATATTGCTATGTTAGAGTTTTAATCTCAGTTAGTCATAGCATTGTGTGTCTGGATGTGAGTTTACTTAAATAATACATGCATGCCTTTTCCTGTTGAAGATGGTACTTACCAACATACATACGTATGTGTATATATATATATATATATATATATATATATATATATATACACATACATACATATATATATATATTTTAAATTAACAGCAACTTTTCAAAAATTCAAAGCAAAGCAGTTTCTCAGGAGCTATTTCATGGGACTTTTGTTCCCAATTCAAGTTTTTACAAGTTTATGCTTTTATTGTTTATTTTATACATACATATTTACACACACACATATATGTACATATATGTATATATATATACATACACACACACACACACATATATATATATGTATATGACTACACTGTCATTCTCTTCAGACATACCACAAGGGGTATTCAATCTCATTATGGATGGTTGTGAGCCACCATGTGGTTGCTGGGCATTGAACTCAGGACCTCTGGAAGGGTAGTCAGTACTCTTTACCACTGAGCCTTCTCTCTAGCCCCTATCTTTTTATTTTTAAGATTTATTTTATTTGGTGTATGTGTCTGTATGTGCACTGCCTGCATACAGAAGATGATAGAGACAAGAAGGGGGTGTTGGTTTCTCTGCAGGTGGTGTCATAAGGAACTTGCAAGCTGCTCATGTGGGTGCTCAGAGTATGCTGAGCTGTTGCAGTTCTGACTAGATGCTTGTATGCAGATAAAAGTTTCAACCTTATTTAACTTAAAGATGCCGTGAAGTTTATACAGCATGAAATTTGGGTTAACTCACGTCTAGAGTATTGAAGGGGGCCTCTCACACTACTGGTTGTAGTAATATTGTCTTCCTGTGAGGCAGGATTATAAGGAGTAAGGAGTTGCTGCCTATAAAGCACTGCTAAAATTACCCTGCAGACAGAAAACTATTATAATTGCTGGTTGGTTTTTTTTAATCAATGCATAAATAAAAACATTCACATAGAAAAATGGAGTTCTTATTTGATTTTACCTGTGAAATTAGGAAATTAAGAATGTTGGAGACAAGAACTGGGTAATGCCCTGTACTGGAAATTAATTCAAATCCAGAAAAAAAAATCCAAAAACCGAAAACCAAACCAACCAACCAAACAAAACAAAACCCAACAGTAAACCTGGGCAAGGAGGCGGTGTTTATAATTCTAGCACTCCTACTGTGATGTAGGAAGTGGAGACCAGGAAATACCTGGAAACTTGTAGGCTAGCTATGTTGCCATGCATAATAACATATTAAAAACCCAAGAATTGAAGGCAAAGACCAGATTTGGTCCTCTAACCTTCATATGCCCAGTGTGGTTCATGTGTACTTGCACCCATGTAAACACACACATACAGAGACACAAACACACACACACAAA
>NW_022196894.1:69771636-69807889 GCF_008632895.1 Mastomys coucha | reverse complement strand
ACACACACACACACACACGGAGGCTAAGAATCAACAACCTCATCATGCAATAGTATACACAGCTAAGGTTCCAGAATATGGTTTGGGGATCCCATTGTGTTTGGTCAGGGTAACATGTAATTTGATAAGGATATTTTTTTCTATATAAGGTAACATATGTTTTGTTTTTCTTCAAAAGAAACTATAAACAAAGTTTACATAGATGTGCTACTAAAGGGTGGAGGACTTTACTCTCATTTGAAATTACTTGAGCATTTTTGGCAATTCCTGGTTAGATTTTACTTTGATGTGGACATAACCCTGATGATTATTTTTTTGTTTTTAAATATGCAAATTTGCATTTGCCCAATCTGCTATTATCAAAGCAGCAGGATCCCCTTATCTGTTGTGATGAGGACATTATCTTTGTTTTATTATGCTGAGATGGGGACAGAGAATATACTTAGAACACTATATACATAGAGTTTATATATTTTTCTCTTATGCGAAATGTAGTTTGATTTTTTTCTAATTACTGTTTTCTAACTATATCATGAATGCTACTAGGGAATATTGACTTCCACTTATATTTTTAGTATTTACTTATGGATAAGCTTTGATTTATTTATGATTGAAATTTTCACAAAGGGTGATGTAAATCTCACATGGAGTGTGTCTATTCCAGAAATGTAAATTCTCACACATATTACAATTTTCTCCTATTTTCAATAATATTGAGATTTTTGTGTAATCAAGTACCAGTGTACTCCTTTGAGAGATTTTGAAAAAGCCATTGATGCTTATGTATGCAGCCTCTTTGGACTTGTGTCTGATGCCATAAAGTGCTAATTTGAAATCCTAGCTACCTTGTTCTCATGACAAAGGCTATATGCTGTGAACTGTTAAATAACCCCTAATATTTATGCCATGCTTGGTTAAACAGGAAATGGGCTATTTCACTATAAATAATGCACAAGTCCATTTTAATAACCCACCATGGTGCCACCTTAGAAATTGCTTTGCATTTATTGATCGCTAAGAGTGAAACTGAAATATTTGAAAACATTACATGGCCTTATATCACTAGCTACAGATAAGGAAAAAAGCAATCAATATATTTCTGCCCCTAAACTCCACATTTCCACTCTACCCAATTCTCTAAAGTAAATCACTTCGGCAACTTAGATAAGCAGAATATTTGATATAGAAGGCAACTCGTAAAAGAGATTAACATTTGTTAACTAGGTTGTTAATGAAAACATAAATTCATGTGTATGACCAGAGATCCATAGAGTCTAAGACAGGCCGGCTCAACAGTGACAGTCCCAATTGATTTGAGAGGCAGAGAAAGCAAGTGTTAGTGTGACAAACTAGATGTAATGATTGCTATTTGTCTAAAAAAAAAAAAAATGTTCAAAGTTAAATAGGTAAAGGGACTAGATGTGAATTTGAATTTTAAGCACTTGGCCATTTAAAGAGATTTATTTACATCTCTTAAAACTGTCCATATTATTTTTTAAGACATATTGTACATTTGTACATATTATATTTAATACACGTATATAAAATATTGGGGAATCCTTACTTGTCATCTAAATAAAATGAACAAACAACTATTAACAAGACATCTGATATATGTGCACTCTCATGTGGAAATACTTTGTAAAATGTAGTGCTGGGCACACTTCCTGGTAGTTTTTCTGGTTAAGTTTAAAGGAAGTTTACTTTGAAACTAATTCAAACTCATGATTTAATTTCTGTGTTACTCAATAGGTACGTTTTGTTTCTTGAATCATATTTACTGATATGTGCAGGATTACTCAACTCTGGATGTTCAAAACTACTGGTAATTTATATTAAATATGAAAAGTTCTTTCTGAATATATAGGACATCTCACTTTCCTATGAACACATATTCTCTAATATATAAAGAGTCTAGCATCTCTTATCTGAGGTTGTCGAATCTCTTTCTCCACCTCTCTCTCTCTCTCTCTCTCTCTCTCTCTCTCTTTCCCTCTCTTCCCCCACACACCATACACACACACACACACACACACACACACAGGCACACTTACACCCCCCACAAACAAGCCTTTAAGCCTATGATCTTTTTATATCATGAACATCAAGTGGCTAAAGCATTTTTTTACTTTATTTTTCTTATCAATTTCAGTAGCTGATTTAATGAATAAATAAAACAATAAATAACAATTTAAATAAAAGAGAAACAAGGTATGTGTTTAATTCCCAGAGCATGAAAGAGTTGCTGAATTACCAAATATTACCTATAACAAAGTACATGAGTAAATTCTCTTCCCAAGTAAAGGATTCAGTGAGAGGCTCAAGAAAAAAAGATGATTCAGATGATTAATTTTTATTCACTTTGCAATTTTTTACTGCTTTAATTTGTTTCCTTGTAGGAAATAAATGTAACTCTATAAGTTTATTACTCCACATTAATTTCACTGTGATAGTCCCTCAAGGGAGAAAATACATAGAAATAAAAATATTTAAATGCAGCACTTAACATTAAGCGCTCTGTTATTTAAGCACTCTTAATTCAATGCTGTAGCATGATTTATATATCACATTCAGGAGATCTATAAAAGACAAAGAAGAAACCCCATTAATATATCTAAACAATGCAGCTTATCTAGTTAGAGTGAGTCCAGGGGAAGAGACATATGCTGATGAGAACACCCCAAAGGAATGCTAGCTCCGATTCCTCCTTTCACAAATACAGAGTACCCTGTTTTGAGTGTGATGTGAAGGAGGCCATCTTTACCTTGTTCTCTTCCTACATTTCTGGAAAAGACTCACAAACTTATCATCACCATAAACTTTGGTCAGTTCACCATTTGCTCTCTAAACTCAGGAGGAAGAGGAGACGGGGAATTCTCAGGAATGGAGAAATGCAAGCATGTTCAATTTTTAAATAGAGGTAGTGTTAACTTTGGTTTTTATTCCAAGTATTCAAAAGCAAAGATTAGGGTAAAAGGTGAAGAATAATATTTACATGAAGGCACAGAAGATATTTCTAAGGTAAATTGTCAGCATATTGTTTTATAACAAAGTGAAATGTGTTCCCTGGCTCACTCTGTTTGGCACAGTCCTGTGCACAATTATAAGGACACAGACGCATGCTTTCTTAGCTCTCATCTCCACTGAACTTCCTCTCTGTAGCCTACCACAGCCCACAGCCTAGCAGCCTCTGTGGAGAGCCCTGTCCACAAGCACCTCAAAATAAAGACTATCCCTCCGGCCCTTGTTATATTATCATCTGATTCAATAGGACTTAAGTGGTACCCTTTATTCTTTAGTCTTGTCTAAATTTTCAGTCAAATTACACATTGTAATTGTGTCATTTACACAATTAGTCTTCTAACTCTATGTAGAAATTATGCCAGCAGCACTCTTGTATTTTAAGAATGATCATTCTAAGAGTTTTGTATGAAAATCACTCTCAGACACACTAACTTAATCTGTACTTTTATGCTGATGTATACATGTATCTACTTCAGAAGAGATGGCTTGTCCAGATAACAATGCCACCATCCAAACAAAACCCGGAGTTTGTCATTATGAATGCTGTCACATTCAAGAGTTTGCTTAAAAGTACAGCTAATTTTAAATGCAATCACTTGTAGGTTGTCTTACCTTATTTTTGCTGAAGCTAATTCAATGAAATACTAAAACTATGAAAAATTTCTCTTTTCCAAAAGTTTATGACATTCAAGTTTCAGAACGATAAACTTTCTTTGCTATTAAAAATAGACAGTTGCTATTAGTGCACTTTCAATGCACAGCTCTGTACTCCAGTGTATGTACAATTACAGTAAGACTCTGCAAGGACCGACTGGAGTCTGGAAAATGAGGACTAGAAGCTGTGGCTGTGAGCTAGAAGCAGGGATGGTTAGAAATTTTGCACAGGTGGCTGATGATGGATGGAGGTGGAAATATTTCAGGGTTAGCATTTCAAGTTAGCATTCGGGGATGGTGGGGGGAACAGACACTCTACCTGTGTAGCCCAGCGAATTGTCATCATTATCAGAGGTGGGGGCTGGCGTCCCGTTGTCGTTCCCCCTCTCTAGGTCCTCAGGGTCTGTCGGAAACAACACCAGAGCTGCTGATGGGGTCACAGAAGTAACAGTGGTTGCCATTTCGATCACAGCATGTCCAGACACAAGTAAATCCACATGTGACAGAAACACACACAAGGACAACACACAGCACACGTCTTCCTTGCCCTTCCTGCAGCACACTGAGCCCCGTGTACGTCTCAATACCATGCTTACAGTTTCTTCTTTTTCCCCTTAATTTCCCTAATTCTCTGCACTGCCTCCACCTTTGCTGCACTTCAAAGCTGGCGAAGGGCTCCGACTGCCCTCTGTGAGGCCGCCAGCGTGACTGAGGGAGCATATGGAGGAGGGAGAGGGCAGGGTGGCTGGATGCTAGCATTGCTAATTTTCTACCTTATTGTTAATCAAAGCTATTGACTGTGATCACTCCCCATCATCGCTTCATCTCCTGGCAATTACAGACTCCAGGGACTGTACTTCAGATGAGAGCAGGAGAGAGCGGGTAAGGGTCTTGTGGAGGCATAAGGAGACCGGGAGAAAAAAAAACCGCTCCACTCTTCCTCTGGGAGGGGGGGTGTCGGGGCGGGGGGACAGTAAAGAAAGCCAAGCACATCTTATGTCTTTGGAAGACAACGACTTCTCCTAGAATAGAACTGAGAAAAATTGAATGAGTGTCTGGGTAAAACAGCACCTGACTTGGAATATTTTTTTTTCTTTGAATACTTAAATGCATTCCAGATTGCTTAATAGTTTTATTGCAACCGATGCTAATATAAGTATTACCATCTATGTATTCTTAATTTTCTCAAGGAGGTATGCTTTTTAATGGTTTTGGAATTGCACTTTTTTTTTCTATGCAGAATTTTAGAGATGGGGCTGAACACAACGCTCAGGTCTGGTACTGGGGGCAGATCAGTCTGTGAGTGACAGGAGTCTAGGGATGTTGCTGTGTCCTTATCTGTTAGTATTTCTTCTAGGCTCCGCCCCACAGTTACCTGGCAACAGCCAGGTATGCCTGGCTTACTATAAAAGGGGCTATTCGCCCACTCCTCTCCCTCTTACTCTCTCATACTCTTACTCTCTGCCCCTTTCTCCCTGATCCCCCTCTCTCTCCTTTCTCTTGATTTGTTCCTGGCCAGCCTCTTCTCTCCTCTCCTCTCCTCTCCTCTCCTCTCCTCTCCTCTCCTCTCCTCTCCTCTCCTCTCCTTTCCTCTCCTCTCCTCTTCTCTCTCTCTTCCTCTCCTCCCTCTCTCCCCTCTTTTCTCTCTCTCTTTCTCTACTCCCTTCCTAATTTCATGTACCCTGTCTGAAATAAACTCTATTCCATCCTATATCCTATGGCTGGTATCTCAGGGGAAAGGGATGACTCAACATGGACTGGCTGAGGTACCATACCGTGCCTCTACCAAAACATATCCTGGCCTCTTCTCTTTTTTTATACAACATGATAATATCTATATGTGCTAGGTAACTTTGACCATCACCTATTGTGTCGCTGCTGGTAAGTAGGCCGAGAAACAATACAGACTATAGCTTCTGAGTCAAATAGTGTGGAACCATAGGCCTTTCAAATTACTAGTTACCTTAAATACCATCTGCGGAGGATTCTACTCTCTCGCATGAGGAAGAACAGCTGTGAGCTTAGGAAAGAAAGTGAGTCACCAATGAGGCAGTAACCACCCACAGGTAACGATCTTCTAGAAACATCACAAGCATCGTGAATTTTGCGTCTCTGCTTGTTTTTCGTTAGGGCAACAAATTTTGTCTCAGGCAGAGCTATTCAGGAGTGACTTCCCAATTTTTAACAAGAAATAAGAAGTCCATCCCAAGCTCACAAGCATCTACCTATTATTCCCACTCATTTTCTTGCTCTCTGTGCTCCCTACCACATGTGTCAAAGCATGAAACTGTTGTGGTTAAAGGGAAGAGAAGGGTTTGGATCTGTGCAGACAAACACAAAGGGGGTGGTGCATGCTCACTCTATTTATTCTTCTCTCTCTAGGGATGTCTTTGTCATGTTTAGTCTCAAAAGTGACTTTGGAAATGGTCAGGCAGTGCATATGAGCTCTTTAGCCTTGCAGCTTGTTAACATGCTAAATGCATGGAGTGCTTAGGTCAGAGTTGTGTGTTCCATCCATTAGACAGGCTGAGAAGTAGGTCTCATTGGGTAATCTGGGGACAGCATTAGGTACTACACTGCTGGACCACAAACTAAGTAACCTCGCTTAAGGGGTTTAAATAGAGGCTGACACACAGAGATCAACAACAAAAATGCTGTTCATGTGTATTAAAAGGCTTTTAAGGAAGGGTGCAATCCTGTTTTTTTCAAATATTATTTTAAAAAAGCACAGTGTGTGCAGAGTTATTTTAGTTTTATGGATTAATTAGTTTTGGTAGCAAGCACAGTCAAGCAAACCATTACACTTTCTTAACAAGGGATAGTTAACTTAAGGTTGTTGCACTATTTCTAATCAGTTTGTTTTAAACAGGATAGCATTCTTCCAAACCTATGGCTGAATTAAGTGACCTTGTTTAGGTAGTATCAGAAAACTGTGGTATAGGTTTCTATGTTTTTGTTAATACTAATGACTTCCTGAAAATGTAAATTATTTTCTTAAGATCCATGGAAATGAGGAAAGTGAGTCCATTATCATTGAAATGAGTTGCCTAAATCTACTTAAAGGGGAAAATGAAGCCTTCGTCTAACTCAACTTATCCTTGGTGCTTTGTAAACTTTCCTCCTAGTTTCTACCCACCATGCTGGAGCCACCTTTTAGGCTTAGAAAAGATTAGGCTGTGTATTAATCAATCAATTTTACCATATCTACAAAGCCCATCCTGCCTAGCTAGTACTGCCTTTAATTAAAGACATGCTGGGCTGAAAGGAAATCCAGGGTGCCATTTTTACTAACTTCACTAATTTTTCTTCCTTCTCCTCCTTCTTGTCAAAAGATAAGGATAATATGAAATACCCCGTTGATTCACTCTGTGTGAGCTGAAAGCTGAATGCTGGGTCAAAAGATAGGTACTTAATTTTTTTCTGTGTGTGCCTGTTGTTATTAAGTAGTATTGATTACTGAGCCACAGGCTAGAAGATAAAGAGGTGAGAGGTTATTTTGTGTTAGCATATTTGTAGAAGAATTCTGTATATTCTGAGTTCAGGGTCCTATAGGCCTGAGTTCTAGGGAGTGCAGGTACTGTTTGTTAAATTAAGCCTACACGTCTTCAATAAATGCATTGGTACTGGGAGCTTTAGCTTTCATGGGAATGTTATTAAGATGAAAATGTAAACTCTCCAGGTCAGGTGCTTCATTTTTCATTTTTACACAGAATTGAAGGTAATAGATGAATCAATAAAGGCAAATACTAATTAAGTGATGAGTTCTAAGTAAAATACAACTGGAAAATGCCAAAAAAGAAAAATATTTCTCTACTAGTATCATGTATTGAAGGGAAAGTACTATAAATGCACTCAGAAGGTTTTGTATCCTCTCTTTCTCTCTCTCTTTCTCTCTCTCTGTCTTTTGTAAGAGATATTAGATATAAAGTAACAAGGCAAATAGATCTTCATGACCAACTCAAGGGAGACATACTCCTCCAGAGAAGTTAGTTCCTATCAGGTATTCACTATCTTCCAAAGCAACCAGTTTCATTGTTATGAAATCTTGTTCTTCACTTGTTTGTTAGAACAAATCTTCTGTTTGGATTCTCTGTCCATCAGCTTCAGTTCTAATCTAATCTAATGCTCCAACCACAGCTTCATCATAGTCCACAGCAACTCAACCTTAAGTCTACAACAAGCAATATCAAACTTTCCATTAGTAACAGGACTCTAATCCACTGTCCCTTCAATGTAGCCTTTTCCTAGTACCCCTGACTGTATTACCTATTTTACAAAAATGTGAACAATATTTTAATTACTTTATAATTCAGTAAATGCTGTTATCTGGGGAACAAACAATTCTAGACTTAATAAATACCAGCTTCAGTATTTATAAAAAATGACTTGCTTGACTTTATCTTCTACATGCATAGCATTCTTGAACCAATAATATATAAAAATTATATATAACATTTTTTATATATTTTATTTATAAAACTATAAATTGAATAAACACTAGAAATCATTCCTTTCTAGTAAACTTTGTATTTAATTACAACTCATTCAACATTTTGATTGATGGAAACATTTTTTATATGTAACTTATTACATGTTGCAAAAATGTAAAATGCTTCTACATTTTACAATTGCTTGATAGGGCAAATTAATATGTTTATATTGAAAACAGATCCAATCTGCCCTCAATGATTGTCAACAGCACTTGTCTTGTTGATAACACTCACTGCATTGCACAGTAGGGCTGCTGAATGTATTATTCTTGTGTAACTGGAACTTCATATCATTTCACCAGCAATACATAGCCCTAAATTTTTTGGGTGGAGTTTTACAGAATTGTATATTTCCAAGTACGAAAGTATCACCCCAGAAATCACTTGTTAGCCATAAGGAGACAGTCTCCACTATAGCTCAACAATCAAACCCAGTCTCCCTACCCACAGTAGGTGTCTCACAATGAGATGACAATTATCTTCTTCATCACCGTTTTACTTCTAGATATGCCATGTTTGACTTTTATGCAACCAAACTTAAGATCTGGCATCAAATGGACAGAGAAAAATATCTACTATTATTAGACTATGCAGGTAGACTAATTAAATGGTGAGGCAGCATCCTGGTGTCACTGACTTTAAACAGTGGAGAAAAATACTGTATGAGGAGCTAGAGAAAGATCGTGGCACACGTTAGCAATTGATCTACTATGGAAACATCAGATATGAAAGTAGGGTAGGGTGATCATGTCTTCTAAGCAAGTCTGGAATGTGCTGTACTGGCTCTTCTCCCTCTTACTCTCACATGTAGGTGGCTCTTTTCATAGGACAAAAGCATATGAGTCCTGGTCCACCATTTATATTTCTCTAAGTTGTTCACTATGCCTTGGAAACAGTGATACAGCATAGAAGTGTAGATGCCCAAGAGGAAAAAAAAAACTATGATATTATGATATTCAAGTTTGGAGCTTCAAAGGCAGGCTTAGTAGGTCATACATTTGCTTAGATGCAGAGATGGACAGAACTCTGAGTTTGAGTCAAACCTGGTCCTACACAGAAAGTTTCAGGACAGCCAGGGCTGCATAGTGAGAAGCTGTCTCAATAAACAAACAAACAAATAATAAGCAAGCAAGCAACCAACCAAATTAATTTGGAGTTTCATTTGTTTATATAAACAATTTTGGTAACTTTGAAATTCATCATACATGAGAATTTTTGCTCTTAGCATGTCCTTGTATAACCCTGTTCTGTTCAGTCTGGTTCGCTTCACAGAATTTAAACATAAAAGTCTCCCCTTTGGTCTACTGTTCAGTGTTAACCTCATTTCTTTATAGATTTGAATCATCACTGCAGCACACTCTGGCATTAATTGACATTTTTGAAGATGACCATTAATAAAAGATTAGGGGGAAGCAAATGAATACAAACTACTATCAATATGAGAATTGTGTTCTACAAATTGGATCAATTCTCATCGATTCTTTCCTACTAATCAAGAGGAATGCAGGGAATGGGTCCTTTAAATGAAGTACTGAGAACATTTAATTAGAAATCTAGGCAATGAATTACAAAATTAAGTACAAAATTGTAAAGATTTAATCTATATCAGAATTCTACAGGATCAAATCGAAATTAAATTTTGACTTCTGCCTGTGTCATTTCTGGACAAAATGATTAGAAGTTGCTTTTATGTAGCACCCACCTCAAAAATTCAGGGAATGAAATAACTTTTTATTTTTTATATTAATTTATTTTTATTGGTATTTCATTTATTTATCTTTCAAATATTATCCCCCTTCTGGGCTTCCCCTCCACAAACTCCCTATTCCACCCCCTCTGCCCCTGCCTCTATGAGGGTGCTTCCCCACCCACCCACCTCACTAGCACTAGCACTCCTCTTTGCTGGGTCCTTGAACCTCTAAATAACTTTTCAAATGCACATTGCAACCAAAATGCAGACCCTTGCTTTAGAACACCAGACATGATACATGTCATGATAAAATTGTGCTAACACATGTTTTTCCTGTCTTTTGTGACATATATACATATATGTGCATGTCTGTGTGCAGGCGATCACACCTACATGTGAAAGTCAGAAGAGGATGTGGGACTCACACTCTGTCAATCTTCTCCTTGCCCCCTTCAGGCAGAGTCTCACCAATTTGGCCAAATAGAAAGTCTCGCTGGCCAATGAACTCCAGGAGTGCTGGGGTTACTGTCACACTCAGTAATACCTGGGGTTTTAGACCTTATACCTAGGTCTAAACATGTGCACTTTCCCAAATCATTATTTCCCTATCCACCGACTACATTTTTATAAACTATTTTTTCAAAGCAGCAGCAACATGGTCACCGTCAACGAATACAATCATCTTTATGTTTATTACAATCAGAAAATCAAGGAACTTCCTTACATTCATTCTAAATTTAGAAGAACAATGGTTATAAGAATGATTTGTGGACAATAATTAAGAGAACCTTGGTTTAGTAAAATGAACCACAATGTTAAATGAAGAAAAAAAACAGGAAAAACTGCACTGACAGTCATCACAAAAATTATTCATATAATTTAAAGTTTATTTAACATGGCAGTGTCCATTTATCTCTCCATGTACTTTCATAGTCTGTCAAGAACATGAAAGTGCCGATTATCACTGCGTTCTTATATTTGAGAGGCAGACACTAAAGAGCACAAAGGGTCTGGTCCCTGGTCTTTTGCAACTGGCAAACTGTAGGCTGGGAATTTGATTCATGGTGACTTCGGACTCCAAGACACTGCTCTTTGAGCTATGTTTCCCAGCCTTTTAACTCATTTGCTAGGAACTAGACAGAATTTCAATACCGCATACAAAAATGGGACACCAGATTTGTTGCTTTTCCCCAAACAGTGAACAATTAGGTCAGGTAATTACACAAATCTTTTCTTTAGCCTCCTTGAGCACACCACCAGGCTTCTTCCCCATCTTTATTGACAGAGTAAAATATTTAATAAGCCAGTCAATTGATTTTAAGCAAGAAATATGCACAACTGTTAGTAAAATACAAAGTTCATACAATACTTCTAGGTATATTGGTTTGGGAGTTAAACTATTAAGCAAAATTAAGATATATTCAGATTCTTTCCAACAGTTACTTTAAAAAATATTCTTTAATGACAGACATATTTTTGACATGAGCTTATGGGCTATTAAGACATGTACATGTACCATTTCCCATACCATGCTCTAGTGTTAGGCTTAAGGGCAAGTGGACATTGATAGAATATTATTGTATGGTTGCAGGAAACATTGGGGGACATTTTTGCTGTAGTCAGGAGTTCAAGGTAGAGGTAACTTTTCTCAATGAATGGATGTGTATTTTGGAACATTTTTATTTACCCCTCTACAGTACTGTGAACACTGTAAATCTAAGTTATAATTGCATATATTATGTTACTGTTTCTGATAGAATGTGATCTTTCTCCTCAAATTATATATATGTATAAAATTAATACAAATCTAATAATAATGTTAAATAATTTATATATTTAATTATATATAATTATATCTATATGATTTTTATATATCTATATGATTTTTATATATCTTAGATATATACATTTCTAATATATATTTCTTATAAATATATTCTAAGAAATAGCTTTTTGTTTACATTTCGTAAGCATTTTACTTTTATTTTCCTAGTAGTCTATTTCTTGGAGATATGATTGATACAATATATATCAAAGAAAATGCAATGACTAGCAATAAACTCAAAATTGAAAGAAGGCGTTATGTCAATAAACCATGAAGGGGTTTTAAATATCTTCAGCTTAGGTGACTAAACTGTATTTTTGTTCTGAAAACTCCTTTTGATTTAACTGGTCTCCAGGGTAGATGTATAGATTAAATATAGATATCCTCTGATTTGAATGAGTGTGTTTATTTCTCGAGGCTTCTCTTGAAACAGAAGTGAAGAGAATTAGTACTTGGTTTGTTGATGGTAAATTCCAGGTTTGAATATTCAAAGAGTACCAGAGTTCTGAAAAATATGTTAGGGTGCACAAAACTCTAAAACATCATTTTGCTTACATGAGTTAGAGGCACATCGGGTTCCATCAGGCCAATGTAACATTAAGTAGCAGACGTCTTAACACATATTTAGGTACAACAAGAATAAGAGATGGAAGTCTAACAATCCTGCTAGCAGAAAGCATTGCAGTGAAGTGTTAGGAAAGCAAATGCATTAATGGATACGGCTGACTGTGACAGAGTACCAAAAAGAAGCTGGGAAGAAGCTTTAAACTCATTTAAATGCCACTTAACTCAACAAAACACGACAGAGTGCTTTCAGTATGGGAATTGTTCGATTGATGGAGAAATGCTTATAATTTATAACCATTTGTTTCCAGATCGCTTCTCACAGAAACACTGGCAGAGCCCAGCTCTTAAAGTAATTGGGGAAAATTATTCTTCAACATGACAACGTGCTTCTTTTCTTTGATGTCTGCATGTTTGGTGTAAGAATGTCACAAGGCTTTTCAGGGAACCTTCGAGTGATAACTACTAACTTGTATAATTAGAAACTGAGCCGATTGTCCAGTTGAATCCTGTATTTATGCACAATCCTCAGATCAAATCCTTAGTAACATGGCATGTGACAGATATCTTACTGGGGTGGAATCTAATCTTCTGAGATTGGCTGTCTTGAACTTTTTATGTGAGAGTTAATTTCCGGTTCGTTTTACTTCGTATCTCTGGCCAACTCCGTCTGTTGGCTTTTTTTTTTTTTTTTTTTTTTTTTTGTTATTCTCTCCACCCCTTTTGCCCTGGTACTCAAAGGCTTTTCTTTATTGAGCTTAGCATCTGCTACCCTTCCATTCCCTTCCAGTCAAAGCATAAGGTAACTTCAACATGGGGTAATTAAATAGTGCTTGAACTCAGTTAACAGGTGGTGTCCCAGCTGCCATCAAAGCACACTCAAATACATTCAAGTGGAGAGAAGAACACAATAGTAATAACTAAATTAGTAAAATGTTCCTTCTATATCAAAATAAATAGTGCTGGAGAGTCAGTAACAATTAGGATCATTCATTATTTACATCTTGAGAAAATATGAATCTATCTGAGACTCTGATCAACAACCCCAATGTCCTATCCTTTGGCTTTGGATTATATTTTATCATAGAATACACTAATTTATCACTTCCCCAAATGTATTGATAAGTCTGATTGGAAACTGATGTAACAATTAGATGCAATGCTTTCTTAAATTTAGTCAAATATTGTATTATATACTTAGTGTTTTGGAATCCCTAAAACTAAGTAGTTAATTGCTATGTAATATAGGTTTTCTACATAATAATCTGTTTAGGAACTACTACCCTACGTATGTCTTTAGTTACTTTAAATTTTTGTTTATTCATTGGATTTGTTCCTACTATCTAAAAGATATAAAGTCATATCTGTTTCATAGGTATGTTACAAAGGAATCAAATGAGTGAAGTCTGTAAAGATATTTTTATTGGTTATTTTATTTATTTACATTTCAAATGTCATCCCTCTTCCTGGTTTCACCTCCACAAACCTCCTACCCATCCCCCTCCCCGATTCTATGAGGGAGCTCTCCCACCCACCCACCCATCTGTAAAGATTTTATTACAGTCCAGAACACCTAGTTGCAAGTCAGTAGGTTAGTTTATTTAAGAGTGTAAGTATTTCAAATGAAAGGTTTCTTTTAAAATCATCTTAAGGCTGGAGTGGTGACTCTGTTTTTCCCAACGCTCCCAGGAGGAGGCTCACAGCAGCCTGTAACTCAGCCCCAGGTCTGATACCTTTTTGGGGCACCATGGGTTCTGGACCCATACCCACATGTTGACACACAAGCATGAATACACTAAAAAATCTTCAGTCTTTAATAACTAAAATACATATTTTAAATGTTAATTTCATTTTTATTTTAAAAATATGATTCCTGTCTTTTTATGGGAAATAGATAATTTTATATACAATATATTCTGATTATACTTTCTTATCCTCTGTCCTCCCAAATGCTTACAGCTCTCTAACTCCCCACCGCCCCACCCACCCAAATCTACATCCTCTTTTGCTTTCTCTCACTAGAAAACAGAAACAGATATCTAAAAAAATTATGTTTATCTCTTTTAATGAGAAAATTCATACTCTGCTTCGATGTTAACATGACAATTTGGAGCCTATAGAGGACATATTTTAAATTCTACAGAATATAGGGTTTGAAAATTTCATATTCTCTTAGCCGTATTTTCTGTGTGCTCAGTATGGCTTCTTCTTAGAGCCTTTTGCACGGAATAGCCAACTTCAACACTCAGCAAGATCCCCACATCATTCCTTTGGCTTAGGGAATTGAGTTTGCCTAATTGCCTGGTTGTTTTTTGCTCATAGAGATAGAATTTACTGAAATTTCTTTCCTAAGGCAGGGATGGAGAATGGGGAGTGAGTGTCCACTTTATATAGATTTCTTCACTGGTAAAAGAGAACATTTCCCTGAGTCAGAAGGGCTTCAGCATCTGCTCCCTTCTTCCGTATCTGTTAGGCTGGTGCCCGGATAGGAGGTGGCTCAAATCTAAGAGAACATCTCTTCACCTGACCTGCCTCAGAGTTGGGTGAGCCATGACAGCCATCCCTCTGAGACTATTAAGGCCATTTCAAGGCTGCATTCACCTAACTGCTAAGGGAACACATTTTCTCCACAGTCTCTTCATTGTCTGTCTTTTCTAACCACAGTCACGGCTTTGCCCTCTTCATTCTAATTGTGCTTTTGAAAATTGGGGTCATTTTATGCCTCCAGCATCTCCAAAGGTCACCGGGATTAGCTGTGTCGGATAGAGTACCAGAGAGAGAATGAGGCTTCCTCCCCATTCATCCTCCGCATTGATTTCCCCTCAGTGTGTGAGTCCACAGTGGCAGTGGGGTAATTCTCTGTTCTAAAGGCCCATTTGTTATTTTCTTTGCAACCCTTGCACGCTTCTCAGGAGCAAGATTTGTGCAGTGGTGGTTATGGTTTTAAGGAAGCCGACTCACAGCTGATCTGACCAATTTACATCTGGAGTCTGACTCTGTTATTTTAGTCTAGGTAGTTCACAGCCATTGGATATTTCTACTTTATGACATCAAACTGAAATTTAAACAATGTCCTTTTACTTGCTAGTCTATAAAATGTTATGCAAATATGCTACATATATGTAGTTATAAGGAGACTAGTTGACCTAGGCTGTCTGTAACAAGTTTGGGTTTTTCTTCTCCTTTATTTTTATTTTATTATTTATTTATTTTGCTTTTCCACTCTTGATTTGTAGTCTTTAATTTAGAGGAAAATGTCCTCATCAGGGGCATTAACAGGACAGGCATCTTTTATATCTCACTTTGGGATTTTTTTCCATAAGAGTCGTTATTATTGTAAATCAATGGAGATGTGTAAAGCCAAAGACTATTATCAAAGATATTTTTATGTAATTTGGGGTATATGCATATACTATCAACAAGGGTCTTGAAGGATGACTCCCCCAAATAAAAAACTTCAAAATCCCCTGGCCATCTATATTCTTATTTACATTTATGTATAGTGGGAGTAATTTAGTGCAGACAAATCCTTTCGGGGCAGCATTGCTCCTGTCTAGCTTACCAGTCACTTCATTTTACTGATGGCAAATAGGAGTTAGTTCTGAAAATATTTTCTTTCTAGGAGGCAACTGACAAATGGAGCTGTAATTGGTCTGATTGTCTGTGTAGCTCAGAAAAAAAAATGACAAATGGCTTACCCACCACAAATTATGGACACAAGAACAATAATGCATTTATTTCCTTCCTCTTTGTTTTCATTTCTTTATGTAGTCTTTTGAGATCTAGTCTTGTACTGTAGCGCAGGCTGGCCCTAACTCGGCGGTAGGCTGTGCTTGAGTTTGCATCCATCTTCTAGCCACAGACTCCCAAGTGCTGGGATCTTTTTGGTTTAAGTTACCATTCAGAGCACAGGAATGCATTTCAAGCACTATATTACACATACAGATTTGAAAACACCTCTTGCAATATTTCTCTTTTTTTCTCCTTCTTATTAGAGCATTAGGAAACATGTTCATTCACAAAGTTAGGGGCTCTGCAAAAACCTTTTACAGATTAATTAAGATTTTTAACCAAAAAAAGTTCAGAATCCTGAAAATGTAAACACTGCTAGTCAGTACATGCATGAGAAACTGGTAAGAAGCTTAATATAATAACTTATACTGTTTCTATTGGGTTTTTGTGACCTGTTAAAATAGAGGTCTCAATTGTAAAGAAACATTTTCCTACAAAATATGTAGAAAAACTGTTTATAGATATGGAATATAGATGCTGCATATATATGTATATATGTATATATATATATAGCCAGAATTATGATAACTATGTGTGTATATTTTAGAGATATATAGAATTCATAAATACTTAATGTTAGCTCTTGTAGATGGAATACTATAACTGAGGAAAATCTGTAATATGCAACATATGCCTTAGAAAATATATTTTTACTTCCACAAAACCCACAAAAAATTAGAATTACAATAGTGTCATGAGAAATCCTCTAAGACTGACAGGTTTTATTTAAGAATTGATGGTTAGAATTCCATTAGTAGTAAGGTAATGTGGATAGGTTAAGCAACTAAGAATGCATATCTTTATTCTTATGTTTTTTTCTGGCAACTAAAATTGCCAGAAAGTATAAACCTTTCATTGACTAGCTATAAATTATATGTTTATCTTTGATTCTCTGGCTGTTAGTTTAAAAATAATGCATAATTGTACATAATCCTGGCAATGACAAGTAGCTATAAAATACAGTTGTATAGGAGAAAACACAAAGAATAGAAAACATGCCAAAGTAATTATCATGTGGGCACTTCACTGATCATTATGAATGTAAGGCAAGATAACATAATGTATTTAATTGTCAGAGAAAAGCATATGTCATTGCCAATTTTCTTATCAATCACATATGCAACTTATAATGCTATTAAGAACTCTGCTCTTTATGCCACATAAATATATTGCTCCTAGAAGGCTTTAGATGGTAACATGATACCTTCTGATGTTACTGCAAGCCCTTAAAGCTTGCTTGCATCTCTGCAGGGTGTGGAAACTTGGAAGCTCTCACTTCATGTTCAGTAAGTTAAGACATTATATATATATATAGTTGTGTAAAATATATATATATGTATGCATATATATATATATGATGAGATTTGGTGAGATACTTGTAGGCTCACTAAGGAATCCAAGAAGGCCTATTGTTTTTTCTGACTAATTTCTTCGAGTGGTAACCCCTTGACCAAACTACAAGCATTTTAATAGATGCAATATCACTTTTGTTAGGTTTGGTAAAGAACATTTATGTCATCTAATATATCTGCCAGTTCAGTGTTTATAGAAACACTCAATTTCTTCTTATGCATCTATTATTTTTGTGTTCTGTAAATGGTAGTTTCTATTCTCTGTATATTGCTGTGTTACCCTGAGATGTTTTCCTCAATGACATGCTACAGTATGAAGTTTTTTGAGAATTCTGACTTTACTCAATGAGACTCCACAAAGACTCTTTTGGGTTTCTGCATGTTTCAAGAGTTCAGGCTTGATTTCATTGCTGTCTAGTTTTTGGAGATTTGGATTTACTTCAGTTTTTCTTGACTAGTTGAGGTATATTTGGGTTGTTTCCAGTTTTACCTATTATGAATAAAGGTTAAAAAAAATCTGTGTGCATGGTTTATTCTCTCTGGGAAAATGCCCCAAAGTGAATGTACTAGGGTATATGGTAGTTGATTAATTTTATTTTGGTGGTTTATTAATTGTTTTGACAAAGTGGCCATTTTTGACTTCTTCATAATTGGCCAATCAGATTTTGAAAAGCATTGATATATTGATTGGAAGAGCTACCTCTGGCATGGTAGAAGTAAATGGTAAAAGTAATATTCTAATAACTTGGTTTTTCCCCCTTCTCCTTCTTTTGCTCCTAGTCACACGTCCTCCTCTCATGTCCCTCAAGCATTCCCTCGCCTTCCTCTCTGCCTCTCCTTTCCCTCAGGCATCCCCTTGCCTTCCTCTCTGCTTCTCCTTTCCCTCAGGCATCCCCTTGCCTTCCTCTCTGCCTCTCCTTTCCCTCAGGCATCCCCTTGCCTGTCCTCTCTGCCTCTCCTTTCCCTCAGGCATCCCCTTGCCTTCCTCTCTGCTTCTCCTTTCCCTCAGGCATCCCCTTGCCTTCCTCTCTGCCTTTCCCCACTTCTGTCCTATCTTTACATATGCATTCAGAATAGAAAGCTGACTTTGATAACCTAATCCAAAGTAAGAAAAGCAAGTAATATCACTACAATTTAGCTCCTCCTACAGATACAGAAATTATTTAATAGGCTCTTATGTATCTAATAACATCATCCTATTCTCTTAACCAAAGAGAGGAAAGCTACACACTGTACATTAAATGCAAAGACAAGTTTCAAATAAGCTTTGGTACCTTTTATACTTGGATGGGGAGAAGCTAAAAGCCAAGACTAAAAGCCAATTAAAAAATAACCAACCAACAACTAACCAACCAATCACCACCACCACCACCAACAACAACAAAAACCTGAGACAGGGATCTGTGCTGTTCTTATTTTTAACTATAATCTATCTTCTTAGATAAAAAAAAAAAATCCATGATAGAGTTATCCTATAGCCATAATGTGTTTCAATCTTTACTGGTGCTTTGTTATAGAGAAGGCTGAAGAAAAATACATGTAATAGAATCATTTTTCTCTGGAAAAATTTATTTTGCTTGTTTAGATGCTCAACATTTTCAAGTACCTAAAAGTTAGAGTTGTTTCAGTTTTATAGAAATTCAAGTTGGTTAGGTTTTTTCTTCATGAACATGCATTACCAAATTTTAGTACTGACAAAATCAATTATTAAAATATGTTGATGAATTTATTATGACAAGGACAGTAGTATGATTTGTACTATAAGAGCATATAAAAAAAGCAATAGGTAGGTAGTCTTAGAACATGGGTAAAAATCGCCTTTCATCTCAAATTCTCAGTTTTAGGAATTCAGTGTGAATTGAAAATATTTTGATTCCAGAAATACACATCACAAATAATCTTCCCACTAAAAGTTAGCTATAATACTTTTCTCAACATTAAACTATGTGTATAATAGAATTGCTATCATATAAAAGGCTGTCTTTGAAGAAATATGTTTGACATAATTAAAAGAATTTTTACAAAATTTTATAACAGGTTTTATGCAAGTAAATAAGTGGAATAAAAGACTATAACCATAAAAGATAATGTAAGAACAAAATGTCCAAAGACTTAGTCAAATTCTGTGAATGAGACTGAAAGTATATTGATGAGGGTCAGGAAGTAGATTGTTCTGGATATCAACTACAGCCTTTTTTTAAAAAAGATTTATTTATTTATTTTAATGTATATGAGTATACTGTAGCTGTACAGATAGTTGTGAGCCTTCCTGTGGTTGTTGGGAATTGAATTTTTAAGACCACAGCTTGCTCTGGTCAACTCTGCTTTTCTCAGTCCCTGCTTGCTTTGGCCCAAAGCTTTATTAATTATTATACATAAGTACACTGTAGCTGTCTACAGATGCACCAGAAGAGGGTATCAGATCTCATCACTGTAGTTGTGAGCCATCATGTGGTTGCTGGGATTTGAACTCAGGACCTTCAGAAGTGCTCTTACCCACTGAGCCATCTCGCCAGCTCCACCCAACTACAACCTTTTACTTGTTAAATTCTGACAGCTTGGGAGAGAAAGTTCAGGTCTCACTAATATTTTTTTCCCTTAAAGGATAATAAAATGAAAAACAGAATGAGATAAAAATGATCAACTTCATAGTGTTCTTTGAGTGAAATAGATGATGACAGAAATGGGTGTTATAGACAAGAAAAATAGAGATCATTAAATTGGTAATAAGTAAATGTGGGTGCATTGTGTGTTCAATCCATAAAACTGTTGAGAACAATCCAAATGATGAATTGATGTTCAAAATAAATACAGAGGAATATTCCTATTTAACAGAATTGCATAAAGTTTTCACATACTACTTATCTTTATGAAACAATATCTATCTATGTATCTATCTATCATCTGTTTATTCTTTTATTCTTCTCTCATGCATTTCATTCCAACCTCAGTTTCCCATTCCTGCTCAGTCCCTCCCCCATCTCCCCTCTCTCCCATATCCACTTATTCAAATAGAATAGCAGGCCTCCCAGGGTATCTACTGAGCATGGCCAAACAAATGCAGAAAGACTAGGTTCAGACATTCACACCAGGCTGGATAAGTCAAACCGGTAGGAGGAAAATGGTCCCAAGTAAAGGAAAAGGAGCCAAAGACACCCCTACTCCCACTGCTGGGAGTCCCAGGAGAACATCAAGCTACACACCCATAAATTATGCATAGAACCTAGCTGAGACCCGTGAAGAGTTTGTAAAAACATTTATTTTAAAACAAACAGAAGTCTTTATTTAAAAGCATCCTTAAGTAGAGTTTGAAATTATCCCCAAAACCCTCCTGTGGCTCACACAGTATCAATCACTTTTCTGGAAGTGCCCTGGGAAGAGATGTGCAGGTCTGAGGGTTGGTACCAAGGAAACAAAGAGGGAGATGAAGAAACCATGGGAAATTTGAAAGAAAATATAGAACAATGGTACTCTGAGCTATATTGATTTCTTGTCATTTTTGTAAACACAATCACGGTAAAATGTTTACTTTTTTATTTGTAGAGCTGAGTATAGATCATCAGATATCAAAACAAGATACGCACACACATGTATATTTATATGAATATAAGTATTTATTTACCACCCCCCCCCCAACTCTGGACCATCCTGGAGTATAAGAAATAACACAAACACAATATATTTCCTTTAAGATTAATTTTCGTTCATGATTTTCATGCTGATCTTCTTAGTGTGAAGATGTAAACATTCCTTCATAAACAATTACTACAGAAATAATATAAAGAGAAATGAGATGAATAAAGGCCATTGGAGGAAAGATGGAAATGACCATCTTATACATTTGAAAAAAGGAGACAGATTTCTAATGAATTCTGATTGTTAAGGGCTGAAAATCTGAAGTGTCTTGTTTTTATGAATTCTAGCTGAATATAGAACTAAGCATAAAGAAGTGATGAAAACACATATATCAAAACAAACAAACAACAACAGAAATGGGCATTGTAACAGTAATTTATAGAACAGGGAAAAGCATAGGAATTGGTTTTCTATATAAAGGAAAATCAGTATTCATATATTTATGAAACAGCATAGAGTATTGTGTCAAGGTAGGTAGATGCACAATAAAGTGTATACATTTATTTTTCAACTTGCAAGGAAAGACAGTGCTGAAAAATCGAGCTTATATTCTAATTTATCCATTCTTTAGATACCTCTACCTTCTGTCAGGTAGTAACTCAAAATGTTCTCAGTAGACGGATAAAAGTTGGTTCTAAGATGATGTAAAGGCTGATTTTTGATTTTACTCTGTGTTCTACATCCAGTAATGCCTGCTTTAGAAGTCACAAAGTTCAGAAAGCATTTCTGTGTAGCAAAACCCAAAATAGGCAGTGTGTGAAACTGGCTGGGTTAATTTTTTGTTTGTTTGTTTGTTGTTGTTTTGCTTTGTTTTGTTTTGTTTTTCCTGAAGAAGATATATAAGCTGATTGCATGGGGTAGGATGGGCTTTCTTTGCAGTTAATGAATCCTTTTTCGGGAGATTAAAGTGGCTGAAGATAAGATCCCCAATATTCAGGGAACTGGCTCCCTGGACAACTATATTCCTCACGCAGCTGTTGTTTCAGACTCCAATTAGTTGCTTAGAATATAAGCTAAATAATCCCATCCTTCAAACGACTTTAGGAAATTGGGTGTTAGGGAGATCCGCAGCACCATTCAATCAAGTGGTCCTTGAATAAGAAAGCACCTTCCTTTGAATGGGAAAAGTTTGATTCCATTGAAGGTAATCTGTCATTTATCACATTGGGTGGATGAGACGGTTAATGGCTCTATTGATTTTTTTTTTTTTGGTCCTGTTTTATGTACAGCCTGTGAGGTTAAATATGCGATTTAGTTTACATTTGTTATTGATGCACCTAGATTATTTTTATTATCCCTGTAGTTACTCAAAAGTAAAATTTCAATGTCTGTAGTTAAAACTACACTGTAATTCTCTGATTCCCCTCCTTTCTTGGTTCATCACCCTCCTCTTCTCCTCCTCTTCCTCTTCCTCTTCCTCCTCTGCCTCTTCTGTTCTTGAAATTTTAAGCATTTTCAATACCTACAGTTATCCCTGGCCTTCTTTTACTTTTACTAGGAAAAATATGAAAAAACCCCTAACTTTTACAACAAAGTCTGTTAAACTTATTTCAGAAATAGCTTTCAATCCCCCTCTTCCGTGTCCTCCTGTGACTTACGTAACTGCTTGCTTTTTGTAGGTCTCTATAGTTTTAAATTCCTACTTCTTATTTGAGGTTTATATAGTTCAGTTCTAGAAGGCAATCTGTTTCCCCAGGGAAAAAAGGAAAGAAATACACAAAAGTAGGTGGCAAATGTTGCCTCCTGTCAGAATAATGAAGGGGACTCAGTATCAAGGAGAGGAAGGCTGTAATCTTGCATACAGAATGAACTCTGCAATGCTTAACCATTTAAAAATGAGAAGAAGCAATACAAGTTATAAGATATAAGACTATGTGACTTTTGTTAACTTGACATAAACCAAGGCACATCTAGGAAGAGGGAAGCTTATTGAGAAGCTGTTTCCAAAAGGTTGTCCTATGGACAAGTCTGTAGGGGATATTTTCTTGGTTAATGATTGATGTGGGAGAGTCCAACCCACTGTGGATGGCACCTCTCTTGGGCAGGTTATTTTTAGCCTTGGGAAGCAAGCTACTGAGGACCGTGTAAAAGCCAGACAGAGTGTGAGTGTTTATAATGCCAGGGCTTGGACAGAGAGATTCCTGCAGCTCACTGACCACCCAGCCTAGCCTAATGGGCAAGCATCATGTTTCATCAAGATATAGTGTCTAAAACTAAACCCAAACCTGACAAGAAAAAAATAAACGAATAAAACACAAACCAAACCAAACCAACCAAGGATGATGGCTCATGAGGAATGACACCCAGCGTCGATCTCCTTCCTCCACGTGCACACTCACACCTGGAGACTCAAGCTTCCATATCCATGTGTGGACATACTGAGAGGGTGAATAACCTTCTCAATTGCGGTTTATTCATAGTTTCTTGTTCAAGGACTGACTTAAACAGATGCTTTTTGTCTAGAACACCATTATCTAATTAAACATTTCAATAAGAATGCTTGGGCAATCAAATCCATAATAAATCAACAGTAACTACTTTCTTATTTGTGAGAGAGGTGAGAGGGTAAATGTATACACAAGGAAAGTTTTTTCTGGGTACTAAGTCTTAATAATAAACTTAAAGTGCTCATTAAGCCATGGAGTTATGTTTGAGAAACCAGTGCCATTCTAGACTTAGTAGAATTCTCATAAGAACACTAGAAGCTTGGGAATTGGTGACAAATACTGATTAACATCAGTTTAAAGACACCAGCTGTATTATCCTCAAATGAGAATGTCAAGTTTATTCTTTGAAGCTTTACAATCTAACTGTGACCTCTCTTCATTGGATATGAAGTCCTAGATGAATTTTTGTCTAATCGATGCTGTTTCATGGACTTGGTCAGGCTGTGACTCATGAAACACGTTCCATCAGAAAGCTGGATCTTCTGCATTACTTGTAGTATCTATATGTCAGAGTCTGCCTTGATTCCTTTCTTCAACCCTGTACCATACTTTTCTTTGACATTTTACTCAACTGTTCCAACTATGTAGAGGTGACAAGAGCTAGGACCTTTCCTCTGGATTTGGATTCAGCTCAAAACATTGTGGCTTCTTTGATTTCCTTTCCAGATCGCTAAAGCATTCTTCATGTTAGCAATAACTTGACTTCACTTTCATTACCATCCATGTGTCCAGTGGAGCAAACTTGACTTCACTTTCATTACCATCCATGTGTCCAGTGGAGCACCACTTCAGTTTCCTCCAAGAACCCTTGCTTTGCACTTAAGTCTTAGCTCTTTGCTCAAGAGAGTTAACTTTTGACCTGCCTTGGCTTTTAATATAACTACCTCTTAACACTTGGTTATTTCTAACTTTTCTAACATTTAAAGGAAATGACACAAAACTTTCCCTTTTATTTGAAAACTCTGTGGTCAGTGTGAAATTACTACTTGGTTTAATTTAAATGTTGCTGTTGTCCAGGGAATCTGGAAGCCTAGATGAGGGAAAGTGGCAAGACACAACTAAGAGTCACACACACATTTGTGTCTTAAGCTGTTTGCATTGGTTGGCATATAGTGTGGTGTTTGCAAACAATTATAACAATTAACATCAGTCACTGATTATAGATCATGGTAAAAGATTCAGTGAGAGACAGAGTTTGATATATTACGATATTTACCAAACTGAGACTCACTGTGAACATACAGTATTGAAAAGTGATGCAATAGACTTGCTCAATGTGCAGTTGCCAAGAATTTCAACAAAAATTATTATTTTTAAAGTTTAATAAATTGAATAACAATAAAAAGAATTATGTGATAACAAATGCCAATAATGGGGTTTCAAATACAAGAGTTTGGTTAGTATAGCTCAGGTAGGAGTATTCTGATGTTTAATGCATGATAAATAATGACTTTAAGTTATAATATACTGCATTTTTCCTTGTATGAGTCTTAGAACATGTTGATGACCCAAAGATATGGACACTTAAAACATGCTTAAACAGTAGAAAGAACATAAAAGTTTTTACACAATAAGATGTAAACTACAAACTTGCATTGGATTTGAAAGAATGACTGTTACACATAAATATTGACCACATGCCTAGGGATGTCTAATTGGTTTCTCTATCATCTTCCATAACTAGAAATAGAAACCCTGCATTCATGCCCTCCATACTCAGACATGTATAATTATACTGAAGAAGACAATTTGCTTCATTTTGCAAACCAGACCCTTAGGAGTCACTCATTTGCTCACCTCTTGAATCCTGATTCTCAGGAAGTATTTAATCACTTTGTATTGCTGAAGAATGCAGCAAGATGTTGCCTCTCACCATCAACCCTTTTCATCTCTCAACTGGACCATTGCAATAGCCTCCCAACCATAGTCTATATTATTTGTCTATCATTATAATCCAGTCTCAAGAGAGCAAGAAGTATGACTGTTTAAAAATAAAAACACTTAGTTCTATTTACTTTTTAAATGATTTTTCTGCATGTTGAGAACAAAATGTTCACATGTGTGATGATGCATTTCTCTAAAGGTGTCTTTACTCATCAATCTCTACCTTACTCATTAAAGGAGGGTTTTTAAGCTGAACTTACTCCTTGATCATACGGGTAGTCTAGGTAACCAGTTTGTTCATGCAATCCTATTTGTACATTCAAATTACTGAAATTATAACACTGAGACCTACTTCAGGTCAACTGACAGGAAATACGAGACTGAAGATTGCTTATCCTTAAATGGAGCATCTATATCACACTTCTCTGCCCAAAGGCTCAATATTATTCTAGAAGAGCAGAGAGAAAGATTCTAAGAACCTGAGCTGATGAATGACTCCAAGAAAACCATGTTCTGAGCACAACAGGTCAACTGCCCATTGAACTCAGTAATTGGGACAGCACACATAAGACCTAAGCAAGCTCAAGTCAAACAGAATTTCAGTACAGAGATGGGACTTGGGAACAATCTCATCCCGAGCTAAGGAGCTATTAGCAATGTATAGATGATGAGAGAGGGAGAGGCAATTTTTCAAGAGAGCCGCTCTGTGTAGATTGAGCACTTTCCAGTGGAAGGTTACTCATTTAAGAGTATCATCACACATGCGCCCGCACACACACACACAAAGTTAGATGACAAAGAAAGGAAGTGTGGGTCCAGGTGAGGGGAGTGATTATAATCAAAATTGTATGACATTCTTGAGGAACCCACAAAAATATGAGAAAAGACAAAATCTGATGGCATCAAAAGGATTTGTAGATTTACAGGTGAGTTGCCTCACCCATATGGCCTTTACATGGGTATGGGAGTCCAAATTCTAGTCTTCACACTTCTAAGGCAAGAGCTTTATCCACTGAGCCATTTCCTGCCATAGTCTACAATATACTCTACTCCTTTATCTTCAAGCACAATTTGCAACTATCGTCCCTGTGCTCAATAAAGATCAAACATTGGGCATTCTCTTCAGATCTTCATAATTATAAGAATTAATTCTTTTTTTTTTTTAATTTACTCATGTCCTGGTGAATTGATTCCTGTTCTTCATTTAGGACTTTAGTCATGTCCCTGCTTTACACTGGTCCTTTCTGACACTCTTGTCTGACCTTTGCAATAATCATACATCCTTCTTTTCCTCATATCCTTCAGTTCAGTTTTAATGTATCTTTCAGAAACTGACCTTACTTTGCACACATTTATTTGAATACAGAGGGAATGTTATCCTTTCTGTCCCCCACCCTTGAATTTAAAGTTTACAAGAAAGGGGCTTCTATCTTTCAGCTTTAAATTTTTTTATCTTTCTAATAGTGTCTAGTACATTGTTTCAAAGATGTGTAATAAATGTATTTTATGTATTTCATTATTCAAACAATTATCAGATGTCATAAACAAATAAGCTCTAACATGTAACTTAGATACTTATGGAGAATGGGTATTTTCCTATGATTTTGTTGGACTCCTCATGGTCCTACATGGAGATGGTTGGTAGAAAGAGCTTGCCAGAAATGATAGAAGAAAATATCACATGAACTTAGCATATACTTACATCAAATTTAGGTTTGAGGGCTTCTCAGAAAAATCATTTTATTTTAGGATAAACTTGAAACTCTTTGAATGTGGTAGAAAAGAATCAATTCCCATTTATCTCTCCATGATTTTCTTCTATATTCAAAGCAAAATGAACTATGAATAAAAACGCTTTTTTCCTCTAAATTCTCAGGTTTAGAGATGTTTTTCTTAGCCTTAGACTCCTTGCTCTGGAAAGTAGTTCAGTTAGAAGAAATATTCTAACATTTCTTCCCATAAATGAAGGATCTTAATATGTTAAAGTGGCCTCCAGCTTGCTGGAACTCTGAATCAGACAGTGCTTACAACACTGTGCCTGCAGGAAATCTGAGAGCAGCCAGTTCCTACCCTGATCTTGGACACAGACATCCCAGATGGGAACTGCTGGGGTTTGCATTGGTGTCTTCCTACAATGTGTCATGGTCAGCATAAAACTGACATTGTTTATCTACAAATTAGTATTTCAAAGACAAAGTGGTTTTAAATTGAGGAAATCCCTAATTCTTCGTTCAAATAATAAATAGAAAGAGAAGGAGCCCTTCAGTTCTCTGCAGTTACTCTAAATAAAGGGTAGGGTAGATGAGAGATAGATAGATACATAGATAGATAGATAGATAGATAGATAGATAGATAGATAGATAAAAATTTGAAAAGGAAGAAGAAATCAAAAAGGGCAATATGAAGTATAGATTTGTAGGGGAATCAATGAATTTTAACACTGTATTTTGCTCACTAAAACTATTGATTCTATTGTTTTAAGATCCTTGTGTATCATTAATATATGGAAATGATATATATTAGATCAACCCGGATGATTGCTCTTGGAGAAAATTGCTTAATCTGAAATTTCAGTCATTGTAATTATTTTCATCATGTTATTTAGTTTACCCTACTGTGGCATGCTTCTAACCTGATTTATTTTCATTAGTTGCTTTGATGCTTTCTAATTATGACAAAATATTGAACTTTTAATATGTTTTAGGCACTGGCTAAGTGGTAGCATGCATATAAATCTGAAGAAAAAATCAGCAATATTCAGAATCATAACTCAACATCATCCTTGAAGAGGGTCCCATCAATGCCAACATGTGAAATGAAACAAGTCAGGGGCCTAGATATAAGAGAGCATATGTGAGACTATTTCCATCAAAATCAGAAACAGGCACATAGGAAAGAAAATGAAGAAGAGAAGAAGTAAAGATAAAGGGAGGTCCAGTGTGTGGATAGACTAGTGGGTGTCAGTGAGGGCTAGATTTCTGTATTTGTCTGGCATAACGTTTGTACTTTAATATAAAAATGCCACCATTTTTAAAAGAACTGGGAAAGGGAAAAAACCATTTCCATCGTTTATATTTCAAACACAAGGAAAACCATGTTCCTATGTCTATAACATGAAATAACCATTCACTCATTTATTTATTTATGTATCAAAAATTTATTTTTTTCTTCCTACTACTTTATTAGGGGAAAAACATTGCAAAAAGTGATAAAATAAATCAGTGCCTGGAGATACTTGCCCATACCATTAGCTATCAGGAGACAGAAGGAGGAAGAATCAAAAACTCAAGGTTTGTCTGGGCTAAAGATTTAGTTCAAGGCCAGCTTTAGTCAAACTCTGTCTCAAAATGGTCTAAAGATTGTTTGTTATATAGATCAGTGCTACAGCACATGTCTGATTACACAAAGGACTCTATGTTCAATTTCCTAATACAAATAGATGGGGAAAGGCATTTCTAAATCCTGATGAATGAACAGTCACCTGTTTGAATGTTTTGGCAGAAGATCCAACGAGTACAAAGGCTCATAGGTAGGAACAGACCTAGATGTTCACATTCATGTCAGCAATGAAAAACAAAAGCTAAGTTTTGAAAAGTGAAAAAAAAAATCAAGTATGGCAAGGCTTAGAGAATATTGCACCAGATAGGCTCTTGAGTGGGACACAATCCAACTTGTGTTCTTAAAACACTAGACTGATTGTCATGTAGATACAGAAGTGTGCATTGGAGGTGGGAGCAGGGTAATGAAGGATGTTCTTATACATGACACCACAGTTTTGGAAAGCAAAGCTCAGGTTAGTTGGGGCTGAAGGCTTCTATTCAGTAATATGCCAATATATTAAGTGTCTCGTTCTCTGCCTTTTCACCTTTATCAGGAAGCAGAAAAGTAGGTCTCCATAGACAAAAGTCATTGACACTCCCAAGAGCAACAAAAGGAAGCATTCTTACTTAATGCTTCTTCTGAGTGAGCAAGTTGAATGATGACTTTAGCTATGCCCCAAGGTTTCTTAAAAATTGAGAGTAAAAGAATGTATCAGCTGCTACTGGGAGAGGTTAACTTGCCCAAGCCTGCATGGCTATTACTCAGCAAATCTTTAATTTTAGCTCTTGTTTTTGGAATCCAGAGCTTATGTTTGTAGCCAAGATTAGAGAGGGAAGATTGCTAAGTGATAATGAACATGTTGGTCTAAAGGCACATGAGAAAAAGAACTATCTAATAAATAAATTTAGTTTCTCTTAAAATATGCTCATTTGCTTAAGGAGGTTTCTGCTATATATCCATAAAACTTCAATACAAAAAAATTATAGATTTTATTTTTATATGTAAGTGATATACAACTAAAGTATGTTAAGCTAGGTTTTAGCCAATATTTCATGATACTTTACCCTTAAAGTGTTATATGTATGACAGTAGTGACTTTGTTGATTTTCTTCCATCAGAAGCACTTGCAAGGTTATAAATATGTAATAGAACATCTGTTCTCTGACCACACTATCCCTACATGCCACTACTCAGTGCCACCCACCTGTCATTTCTTATTTTATGTTCTTCACAGAATTGCTCAGTGTCTAACATTATTGTGATTTGAAGACTTTTTTTTTTTTTTTTGCTTGTTTACATCATTAAAACTTCAGAGCTTTGTTTTGTTCTCTTGTATCTATACCTTGCCTTTAGGTAGCATGTTTAGATTATGCATTTGCTGAGTATTCTTTTAAAGCAAGACAATCTGATCTAAGTTGCAAAGCCAAGACATTCACATCTCGACTGACCGACCAACTTACATAATGCTCATTCCCCCCACCTCATCCCATCTTCTCAGATCCTGAACTTAGGAGGCCATGCAGATAACTAGTCAACGAAGTGGCATTTTACATTTCAAAAAGAATTTCAGATAGATCCTTTTATTGTTTTATTTTTTTAATTTCAGATTAAACACGGCTATATGTCTTTGCTGTGGACTTAATTTTTTGTTGTTGTTGTTTCTGGGACTGCATACAACATGAGGGGAATGAGATCAGTCAACACAGCCACTTGAGACTGATCAAAGCCTAAAGTGTTGCATAAAACAACTCACATTTAACCTTTGCAAATGAATAAGTAAAAGGAAATTCATGAATTCTTAAAATATTGCCTCTTGATGCAGATAGCAGCCTCTTTTAGCATTGGGATTAATTCCCTTGGACATTTCTTTTTTCATAGACAGTTTTAGTTTTCCTAGTCAACCTCAGTTTCCATTGAATTTTACAAAAAGAATAAAAATGGAAAGAGTGAGCCTTAACATTTTTTATCAATTCTGTATGTAGGCCAAATAACATTTAGGAAGCATCTTCTATTTAACTCTTTTGAAATTAAGCTTTCAACACCTTAGTATTGTTGTGAAGGCAGATATTTGTTTACCAATACAATTGATATTTGTCATGAGCTTTTTTTTTTCTAGAAAAAACAAAACAAAACGAAGCAGAAATGAATAAAATAAAAACACCCCTCTTTTCACTTGTTCCCTGTTTTCTGCCAGTGTATTGTGTGACAGTGGTTCTTAAACTTCAGGACAGCTCTGCTTGGGTATACCCATGAATGTCTTTCAAAGGACATATTGGCCTCCACTGGCCATGATGCATGTGGTTCACAAAGACAGAAGACGATACACACTTCTCCATCACCAAGGGCAACAGGTCACCATGGACATTACAGAAGGCAGACTTTTAAACATCCATTTTGTTATGGTTTGCTTTATGGCTTGCTAAGTCCCCTTCTACAAAGAAAAGAAAATAGGACACCTTTTGAAGAGAGAGAGATAAGAAGCATGTATCAGAGTTCATGCAGGTACCCAGGGGAGAAAGTGACTACTCCTTTCTTGAATGATTCGGACTTACATATTAAAACTAAACCCAGTGAAAATAAATACAAAAATCTTAAAAGTCAAGTATGCTGATGTGTGAAAAGGAAACTTTTTTTTTTATTGCCTACAAGTATTTAGTGACTCAAATATCTTGTAAAAATAGGATGTATAAATAAGATGGAGCCTGGTATTTTGTATTTCCCAAGGGCCAGTAATTCTAAGAGAGGCCAGTCTTATTTTTGCAGCAGTGTACACAATACATGTGCTGAGAGCTGCCTTAGCACTGGGCATTATTTTATCTACCCCTAACAGCCATAAAAGGCAGAACCAGATGTGCCTCAGGTTTATGAAAGAAGGGCCATAGTCTCCATGAGGTTAGAGACCTATCAAGTTTGCATGGCTAGAAAGTGGTAGAATCAAAACTTGAACCAGAACCCCAAGAGTTAGCCAAATCACTCTACAAAAGTAGCTTCAGAAAATAAAATTTACTTTATAGCCATGAATGAAGTCAGGCTTCCCCCCACCTCTAACTCTCTGAGCACAGATGATTCACTCATTGGCTCTTAGAACCAAGAACTTGCCAAACAGCCCTCTGCTCAGCTTACAGTCCTGAATATCTGCTAAGTTAGCTTGAAGTTTCAGGAAAGTCTGAAAAGGTTTTGATCACTAGTTCCCGGCTACCTTTCAGTTCTTCCACTGAATGCTGAGGACACTTAATTTGAGCCAAATTCAGATTTCACTTAAAATGCCTTTCAATTTCTGCCACTGGTGGAAGTCCCTTTGCAGGCTCAGCTCTAACTAACTTGTTTCCTGAATATAACACATAATTGATTGCTATTTCTCATCAATATAAAGCCTTTTATATTCTGTAGAATTAAACATATCCTAAGTTTTGATAAGTTAAATATATCCTGATGATTAAATGAATTCCCTAATTTCAGAACTCTCTTTGGTCTGACATACTTTTAATTTTTCACATTGTTTGTTGCCAGTAATGCTTATTGGATATATAAAATAAGAAACAGAATTGTTTGGCTATCTAATCTTAAAGAGAATTAGGGATGGCAATATGGTTCAATGGATAAACTGTTCAGATCCTCAGCATTCACACAAAAACTAGGCGTCCATTTTGGCTGCTTATATTTCCCAGTGTTCTGGTTGAAGAGAAATCACATCCTCAGGATAAATTGGCTACTTAGACTAGCTGAGGCAGTGAGATGCTCTATGTCAGCATATAAAAAAGACGGAAACTGAGGAAGACATTCAGCATCAATCACAGGCCTGGATATGCAGATACACATATGAGCATCATTCCCATACAGGAATGTCCACATGTAAATATTCATGCACATCTGTATCTATGTCTATATCTATATTTATCTTTCACAAATACATTGAAAAAATATTTAAGTTCTTCACATGATCACTTTTTTTAATATGGTTTATTATCCGACAGCTATTTGACTTAGCCATGGGGTAGACCATTCTTATGTGAAATGAAAAAGCATTTAAAATTACAAAATTTTATTTTAGGTTTAGGGGTAGTGTACTGTCGGGCAGTGGTCTGTTTAGGCAACCTGGTCCTGGTCGAGTACAGGTCTAGAATGCTGGTGACCTGGTGGGCAATAATTTCTGCCTGCATGGGACGGAAGGAGTTCAGCCATGCCTCCTAGGTCCCTGACTCCTGTTTCATTCCCAACACTCCCCCCACCTCCCCGGAAGGAGATGTGTTTTCTGTCACGTAGACAACGCCCCAAGCTCAAGCATTCTAGCTGGACCCTACCCCCAATCAGCTAACCACAGCCAGGTATGCCCCGCCCCACAGACAACCCTACCTCACAATATAAGGGGTGGTTTGCCCCCTCATCTCTCTCTTGCTCTTTCCTTCTCTTGCTCTCTTGCTTTCTTCCTCTCTTGCCCCCTCTCTCTCTTCTTCTCCTCTCATCTCCTTCTTCTCCTTTCTCTCTCCCTCTATGTGGTCATGGCTGGCCTCTTTTCTCTCTTTTCTATAATAAAATATCTTAGGATTAAGCATTGCCTCCATTTAACTGACAGGTAGTTCTTCCCTAGCATCTGCAACAGTGAGATCCTGCCCGCGCTAGCACAGAACAGCCCCACTGCCACCTTTTCTCCCCACCCCTTCTCCCCTTGTTCTCAGCCCCTCTACGACATCCAGTGGTGTCTGTGATGTCCAGAGGCTGGGACTTAAGTCCCTGGCTTTTCGGGAGGTTAAGGGACCCCTTGCATCTGTCTTGTTATCTCTGCCCCTCCCCTGCGGACTGGGACCCAGATGCCCCACTGCGGGGTGGAGTGTGCAGGCAGGCACCTATTCCTGCGCTGTCCAGAGCACAGGAACTCTGGCTGGGTATAGGTCATCCTACCCTCCCCCTTTTGTCCCCTATCCACCCACTGCCCGGTGGCCAGCGTGGCGGTCACCTGCAGCGCTGCTTCCACTGCTCCCAATAGTGTACTGACTTGTTTTGTGTGTCAGCTTGACAGAAGCTCCAGTCATTACAGAGAAAGGAGCCTCAGTTGAGGAAATGCCTCCATGAGATCCAGCTGTAGGGCATTTTCTCAATTCGTGATCAATGAGGGAGAGCTCAGCCCATTGTGGGTGGTGTCATCCCCTAGATGATTGTCTTGCATTCTATAAGAAAGTAAGGATGAACAAACCATGTGAAGCAAAGCAATAAGCAGCACCCCTCTATGGCCTCTGTATCAGCTCCTGCCTCTAGGTTCCAGCCCTGCTTGAGTTCCTGTCCTGACTTCCTCCAATGCTGGACTAAGATCTGGAAATGTAAAATAAATAAATAAACAAACCCTTTCTTCTCCAACTTGCTTTTTGGTCACGGTGTTTCATTGCAGCAATAGGAACCCTGACTAAGCCAAGTGATTTGACTGCAAATATTTCTGTGCACGATATGCATGCTTAGCACTCACAGAGGCCATAAAAGGAACTTGGATTCCATAAAGTGGAGGTAGAAGACTGTGGGCAGCCATGTGGTATTGGGAACAGAACCCAGGTCTTCTGGAAGAACAGCAAGGTATCTAAACCACCGAGCCATCTCTTCAGCTCCAGAAAATATTTTTCAACTGTATTTAGAGCCATACTTTAGGGATAGTGTAGACCAGTGGTTCTCAACTTTCCTAATGCTTTGACCTTTTAATACAGTTTCTCATATTGTGGTGACCCTACAATCATAAATTATTTTTGTTGCAACTCCATAACTGTAATTTTGCTACTATTATGAATTATTATATAAATATCTGTGTTTTCTGAGGGTCTTAGGTGATCCCTGTAAAAGGCTCATTCGACCCCCTGAAGGGATCATGACCCACAGGTTGAGAACTGTTAGTGTATATACCATGATATAATAACAAGACATAGCAGAAGTATCTTCACGTTGACCATATAATAATAAATTAGCCAATAACTACATAATTCCTAAATTTTAATGGCAAAATAAAATTAAGTCCATAGTCATATGTGAGTTTCTTGATCAACAAGAAAACTAACGTGTAGGAGTCTCTAAAAAGACCGTTGTTGGGGAAAATACTTTACATCAACCTTTAGATTGCTTTGAAAGCCTATAACAGTTATGTAATTCTGATGAAAAGAGGACTATAACCTTAGACACAGACTAACTACATCTTATGAATTTATTCAAAGGCACTTTAGACCGTGCTGTCAAATTTGCACTCATAAGGTTGGAAAATGCAGCAAACAGCAGACAGGCACCTAAGATTCATGGTCATTAATATCATTTACCTCTGTTTACATATCAGATTTTTTAAAAAAATTACATGTGTTGCTGATTTAAATCCCCTACCTCCAATCTCAGTCTCTCTCTCTCTCTCTTTCTCTCTCTCTCTCTCTCTCTCTCTCTCTCTCACTACTGTTGCTTTTAAATTGGGGAGGATAGCTCTTTGGGGATTTTTTTTTTTTTGAGCTTTGTTCCTGCAGTGATTCAGTGAACACATATAATTTTTTATTGTCCACCATCACTGACAGGCTGGCCCCAAGGCACAGGGTTGTGTGCAGTGCATAATGGTTTATTGATGAGTACTGAGAGCTGAAGCAGAGGTGGATGCTGGCACACCAGGCACAAATCCTTGTTTAGAAGCCAACTGAGCATTCAGTAATGAGACCATGTGGCGTTGTTTGCAGAACTCAGCTCAGGCCACTGATCCATTTAAGGGTGTAGGGGAAAGAAAACAGCTCAAGTGTCCATACACTTCAGGCAGCTGTGGCATCAGCATTTAAAACCCAGTACCAACTCCTCATCAAATAGTTAAATTATTCTAAGTGAAGTTTAAGATGGAACCAAGGGTAAAATTGTCTTTCAGCCAACTATTTTTAAGTACAATGGAAGACAGAGTCTTACTGTCCCCCAAGAATAACTTTCAGGAATGACAGAATTAAAACTTAAAAAAAAAACCCAGTCAAAATAATCTAGAAAAAATAATCTAGGTAGGCACAAATACAGTACTTACTACTTGCTTGAGAATTTTTTTTTTTAAATTCCCAATGCTCATTTACTTTGGAAAAGCAGAAGGTACAGGTAAGCAGTCTTTACAATTTTTTTCTTTTCTATTCTCACTTAAGTTCTGCCAGTACAGATCATGGTTGCAGAAGCTTCTATATTTACATTATTTATTTTAATGTTAGCCCATTAGAATAGTACACTGTACTCTTCTATTAAATGAATCCTTATTTCCAGTTAAAACACAATGCTACTCTAAGCACAACAGAATATTAATAGCTTTCCACTATATGAGCACTTCTTACAGTTTAATTTTTAGTAAGAGGTATATACAGACGTATTTCAATTAAAACTTTCAGACATATCTACCAGCACTGTCACTAACATTTCCCATACAATATCATGAAAAAATTGAGTGGCATTGATGATGCAGTGTTGTAGACCATAAGTAAATTTAATCAATTGTAATGTTTTCTTATGAATTTTCCTTTTATAAAGTTGGTTAAACTCTCTTACTGAAAATTTTTTTATTTTTAAACTGCATCATATGAGAGAGAGAGAGAGAGAGAGAG
>NW_022196894.1:69747247-69771626 GCF_008632895.1 Mastomys coucha | reverse complement strand
AGAGAGAGAGAGAGAGAGAGAGAGAGAGAAAGAGAGAGAGAGAGAGGGAGTAGGAATCAGTTATAAAACATTATATGGATAGTGGTTAATAGTCAAGGTGCTTTCTTGAGTTCTGCATATATAAACATTTATATAAAGTAGCCTCCACATATAAACATTTTTGATATGTTCTCATAAAAGAGCTATTAGATATAGATTATTTGCCAAATCAGCAAAGAATAAAAAAAAATGCATGACTAAATTGGAGTTGAAATGCATAAAAACAATTACAAAAATCATTAGTATCCCAAATTATTAAAAAATGTGGCAAAGTTATAAAGAACTAAGTAGAGGATTGGTCAAAGTACTTGATTTTGCATTTGAAGATGAAGTATGTAGTCCATGTTTTTAAATCTGTGGCTTTCTGCATGGTTTTGGTTGACTTTTGTCTCTATGACCTCTAACTTAACTACATTTTATAAATCGCTATCAAGATTATGAATAATGTGTTTTATACCAAATGGGCACATTATGTCTGAGGTGATTTCAAATATTAGAGTCCCCAGTTTGAGTGTTTTTTTTTGAATAAATTTTGTAGCATCAGGTGGATGATATAGTAGAATCTGCCATTATTATTAGCCAGGATAATGATGCACTTGAGAAACTCAGGCATTAAGATCAACTCCTCTTATCAGTAATATAAAAAAATGTTCCCTGTATCATTGTAGATGATTCAATTCAGATCCAATGGTAGAAGAGAATTCCCATTTAGTGCTTGGTGCTAAGAAATTCCAGATGTAGAAGCAATCAAATCTACCAACCCATTATTAGATTTATTACTGGACCGATTGCCAACTTGCAAGTCAATATCTCTTATGTTAACCTCTGGCAAGACTTTAAAATGAGTTATGAAAATTACTCCTAAGCTATCAGTTTGTACCACATCCACTCTTTCTAGTCGTTATAATGACTTTCATGTTTCTGTGTCCCTTGTTGGACATTTCATTCAGGTCTGGCTATCAGATTTTCACTCCCTGGCCACAGTGAATAATTTACAGATGGGTATGTTGCTAACAAAGCCCAGGAAGCATGATGGAGCTTTTACTGGAAAAGAGAAAATCTTTCCTGCTCAGTCGAATCTGAATGGATTCAATTCAATGCTAGTAGGCCTACTTTAGCAACTACATATGTTTGAGAAAAAAAATGAACACATATGGAAAGAGTTCAAGATACAGTGGCATTCCTGTATATTTTACTATATAGAAAGCATGCTCAAGGGTTTATGCTACAAAAGTTATTATGTGTATTCTTTTAAAATTTAAAAGAAAAATACATAAACATTAATATAGTTATTAAGTTCTAGTGGTCTATCCATACTAACTTTAGTTGGGTGAGACTTTCTTTAAAATATATCTTTAAAAGATTTCAAGATTTTTCATTTGAATTCAAATAATAATTCAATATATTAATATATATATAAATATATAAATATAATAATAATGAATTTCACTATACTATGGCACTATCCTATAGTGGCAGTGTTCAGAACCGAGAGCATAATTAAATTCCTTTCCATTTCAGAAGATGTTGTGGAGAGCAAGCTGTAAAGAGAAGTACTGCCTGACTCCAGTGATCAACACAGTGAAGTCAGAGCTTTTAAAGTTTCAATTTGATAGCCAAGCATCTCTTTGACTTTCACACAAACTGCTACTCTGGGGTTATCTAAACAACCCATTGCACAACATACGAGAGCAGCCATTTGTGTCCTGAACCTTCGTATGACCACAGTAAGATTTGACAGGATGAACAGTGAGAAGTGTTAGCATGTGAGTTAGTGTTACCATAGATTCTTCAAACAAGGAAAATTAAGAGTACTTGCCAGTAACAAACTAACAGCTTCATGATTTTAATTAAAAGTCATTTGCACAACACATATATAAAACACACATATAACACATTTTTTCCCTCATAGGTAACATAACATGTTATTCTGTTATTTTTAACTGCACATGTATAGAACACCGATGTCAATATCTGTTAAAAATACTTTACCCTTGAGATCCTTCCCCAGGTTTGACAATCATATAGCACACTGATAGATATGGCTTGCCTTTAACCTCCTCATTAGAATGACAGAACTGTATTTGGTTCAAATGGGAAGGTGGCATGAAACCTTAATAAGGGAAAGCCAGCTGAGGATCTTGCTATAAGACAATACCATGTATAATTGCACTTTAATTATGCAGATTTAACAAATGGCAGAAGGATGATTGGGTTGTTATATTCTTTAACCAAAGATGCCTGCCAAGTCCCCAAGCCAGCCATTAATGTACAAGGAGTCTTCTCTGTGACTCCCAATACTGTGTTTCTTCTACAATGTCAAAATATTGTTATTATCCTTTTGTTACAAAAGAAATCCACTTGTCTGATAAGACAAGTTAAATTTCTGTTCTAACTCTGAATGAACAATCTTAATTATAAATTATTGTCAATTGCTTTTGTACCAAAACCTAAACAAGAAACCAAAACATGAATTGTCCTTCACATTTGTGACAGAAGTTCATTGCATGGTTTCTTATCAAAATAATCTCTACATACAGACAAAAGGTTTTGCCAGAGAAAAAGAAAAACAGTGTTGAAAGTGAAACAATGAAGTTTTAAAATTATTGGTTGGAATCTTCTCTACAGAAAGCTAATTATTCTTGCATTCAGATGTATACCACAGTTTTCTGTACTTCTTAAATAGTTTGAAACACTATTTGGGATGAGTAAGCTCGTTCACTTCATCTAGTTAGGAGTTTGTGTAGGCTCAGAGCCTGAGCTCATTAACCTTCTCAGTCTTGAACTTTGAGAACTGTGCTGTCATTCCCCCTGCTTATGAACCATCTACTCCAGCTTGATGCAGGAAGGTATTGCATGCTCCCTAGATCAATCAGAAAATTCTCTGCAGAGTTTATGATTCCTGCAACTCAAAATTCAATAATCTGCTTCCAATGAATCCTATTCAGATATGTTTCTAAAGCTTCAGTGTGGAGATAAGGTAATGATGGAAGAAAGAGGTTATTTAAATTAATTGCCTGCCTTTTTTGAATTGATCTATTTTTATTACAACTTTTGATGGAAGAGAGGTGCCCCATGTCAGGCTTTTAGTTTAGGCTAACCAATGGAACTGTCCTAGTCTGTAACCGGCATTAGAGCCATTTTGTGCTCCTCAGCAGTAAGATTGGTAAAGAGCTCTCTGACTTATCAGAATTTCAGACTTCCAAGAAGACTGTGGAATAGACAGAGTCCATAAGACCAGGAAGAATCCATGTGTGACTCAGAAGAAAGTTCACATGGATAGTGGTCATGCATTGAAGAAGACAAGACTAAGAAGAGCTGACAAAAAATGATTAGGAATTATACATAAAGTAAATTGCAGGAAGCCTGTAGGAGAAATATCAGCAGTCTTCATTAATGTCTTGTTTCTTTATGTTTCTATACTATGCTCCAAAGTAGCATTTTCACATGTGAAATAAGAGGGAAATTTTCATTTATTTTAAGAAAGCATTTATCCCATTGTATATCAACTCCAAAAGCCAGAAGTTCACATAAGTTAAAGACTTATGCCCCAATAATAAACAATTAGAAGTCATCAATTTGTGAGGGGAACAGTGAGTAACATAGGAAAAGTTAGAAGAAAAGACCATGAGAGGGTTTGGAAGGAGAAAACAGAGGAGAGGTGATGATGTGATAATATTTTAATTAAAATATATTAAATAAAAGTTTGTTTTAATGATTTTCAGAGATGGGTAAGAGCTAGCAGTTGTGGATATCTGTAGTCTTTGCTGGACAAGGCATTGCTGTTATACTTAGGAACTCTAGTCATCTATGCTTGCATGCAAAAGACCCGCCCATGCTAAAGCCATTCCAAATCCCAGCCTAGGGGAGGAAAGAGCTCAGGAGGTTGTACTCCTAGCTGAGCAGCTATTTAGTGACAGGAGATGGCTGCTGGTAGAGGGAGAAACAGTTTTCCTCAGGGATCTGGTCCCTGAGAGGCTACTTATGATTTTGTAAATTTACCCTAAACGGTAGGAATAGGGGATGGATTTGATCAAAACTGATTAGGTACAAATAAGGAATTTATAAACAATAAAAATGAAAACCATTTCTTTAGGATACATCTCTGGAGTCTTCAGAGCTTTTACCTCAAAGCTGAACATGTGATAATTTCACACTTAGTTCTTTGAAGAATAACCTTTCTGTTTTCCTATCAGCTTTATAATATTATGCTCTCATAGAGAAAGACTGTCCCATTTTTCCACATTGTTGCCCCATTTATATTTTATGCTTCTGTAAAATAGTTCCAATTTCTGGACCTGAAGTCCACAGTGATATTCACTATAAAACAAAGAACGAGATCCTATGGATAAAAGTAAATTTCATCAAGAGGTTCATCACTCACTGACTTTGAAGGCAGCGGTTTTGATGCTTACCCGGGACATTCGTCTGCTATGGACATTGTTGATTGTTTTGCAGAACTGCCCCTTGAGATGTAGTTTTACAATTGAAGGACCACTGACAAGGCACTTTGTGGGATAGCTTCAAAGGGCAGACTGTGATGAGCTCCTCCAATGATCCCATAGGACTATGCTAAAATTTATGTTTAAAATGGTTCATGGTGCAATAAATAAAACAAAGAACAAATGAGTCTTCAGCAATTGATAGTGTACATTATCAAAGGATAGACTGATAATAGGAATACAGGTGAAACCCTTCAAGAATTTCAACAAAAGGGTCTCTACATAGCATCTAATGCCTATAGACCATGTCAGGCAGTAATCATCTCAGGACCAATTTGAGGTAAAAATACACAGTGGGGTTTCTTTAACAGGAAATCTATCAGAGGCACACATATTTGTATGACATTTAGGACAGAGGTTTGTGTCCTCTAACATCAGGAGTCCCATTTTATGATGGGGTGATAAAACAATCAATTGCCTTACTCTATAATTTAACTAGCACACAGTGCTTCTCTTCCTACTCACTGTTCCTATATTCCTGGTGGATGGCCAATATACTCTGCATGTACTGTTACAATAACTGAAACTACTGTTGCTATTTACATTTTTCTTTCTTATGGTATTCTTTTAAACAGTATCTATTCTAGCAGTGTTCTGTTGCAATCATTGCAAAGATTAATCTTTTATGTCAGCATGAAAGGTAAAGTTATTCCAGAGGCCTACAAAGACATCTCTGATTTCACTCCCTATTTCCCCTGAATGACAAAATATGAAGAAATTAAAGCTGAAATAAATAGATGATAAAACATCATCCTATATTATATTCTATTAATGGGCTCCTTCATTAATATGTAGGTTCCCCCGAGTTCCAAATTCTACCATAGTTTTTGGTTCTATCATTTATAAAATGTCAAGTTTCATCACAAAGAAATTGCTCACATAATTGAGGTGCATAAAATAAAATAACATGAAGGCAGACCAGATATACATATCAAGCAACCTGCTATGAATTATTTTGGTCAATCATGTTGGAAAAGCCACTGTCTCCGGATATATAAGTAAACAGTAATCTCAGAACTGTAAAAACACATTGAGCTATAATTAAGGTTGATAACCAATTGCCTTCACTTAAGAGTGATTAACCCAGATAATCTGAATGAGTTTGATTTCATTAGTTTCAAGATCTTATAAACAGGGATGAAACCTCTCTGGAAAAAAAGGTCTCTGCTTGAGCCCAGCTATTCTGGTTCATGCTTTCACAACAAGAATCTCTACTTGAGCACAGCTAGCTGGTTCTGGTTTCAGCTGACTCCTGATGCCATGACAGACAGACTTCAGACATCGCTAAGCAGCTCCCACAATTGTTTGATCTCAACAAATCTATTACTGTATATCTGTGGGACCGTGGAAGGTAGCTTGGTCCCTGGTTGAGCTAAGGCTTGAAACCCCGGAAATTCTAAAGGGACAGTTAGGCGCTTTGCCTGTTCCCAGGCACCACGCCCCTGTCAGTAGCAGCAGTCCCCCATAGATTTGTGGCTATCAGTCACGTAAGAGCAACGCCCCAAGCCCCTCCATAGGGAGAGGACATGATCTGTGTTCACATAGGCTCAAGACAGATCTCCATTTTAACGAGGTACCTAAGGGCTTAGCCAATAAGCTTTTCTTCTCAGACATTCCACACTGCAAAAGGTATTTAACCTCAGACCCACCCTGAGAAATGGGGTATGATTTTACTCATCCACTTTCTGCCATGACAATAAATGACTCAAAACCATGGACAGCTTCTTTTCACTGGGATCCTCGTGGGGAGACATGGAGAAAGCTTTCACCTATAGAGCCACCACCTAATCTCCCTTAGAAGGCCTCTCTGCGTTCCCAGCCATGGCTGCTACTAATCCCAAGTCCAAGTCCAAGCCCAAGCCCAAGCTCAACCCAACTGCTGTCAAGCCAAGGACTCTCCTTGAAGGAGAGCTGGAGCTTCTCCCTTCTTCCCCTACCCCAATCTAGATCCAGCCCCCATTCTGTTCTCAGCTCCCAGTGGCGCCTGGGTGTCCAAGAGCCTGAGAATCGGATGGCCCTGGCCTTGTCACAGGCCCAGAGACCCCTGAACCTAATCTGGCTCTCCCATACCTTAGACTGAGATTCCCCACCCTCTCTGACCCTGGGCTTTCCTACAGCCCAATACCCGTCTGGATTCAGCAAGGGGTAGGCGCAGTCAAGTCCCTTGTTCTGCTCCCTAAGTGGTCGTGCCCTATGGCAGAGCAGATACATCTACATACATCTTCTGCTGCTCTTGATTATTTAAGAACTCTGAATGATATAGTGATTACTGACTGAGGGCAAAGTTAGAAGACAGGGATCATAAGAGCACAATAAATTGTTTAATTTATTTCATCTATGTCAATCCCCTTTTTAGGCTAATGCTGGATAAATAAGAAAAAGTGGAAATCTCTACTGTCTTGCTCTTGCATGAGTTTTGTACAACTGGTTGCTTATGGTGCTTTTTCAGAAACTAAATGCTCATTATTCCTCAATTCCCCATAGTCGTAATTTTATTTTCCATTAAATTATTTTTAGCATGCTGGAAAATATATTTTATGTAATTTTTAGACTTAGCAGGTGATATGTATTTCAGTAATAAAATACAAAACTTTCTTGAAATTTTCACACTTGAATGTAAGCTGTCTAGTGGAAGGCAAGCTTTTATTTTATCAATGTATGTTCACTAATGCATTTGCAGCACCAATTTCAATGATAATTGATAGTTAAATAATTTCTTAGATTTCTAAACCCATGAAAAATGGTGTTCCTACTGTTTGAGGTGATCCTACAGAATTTTAAGACCCCAGTGCACTAAGGAATAATTTGCTTTCTAATCATGTTCTAAAAGAAGCAACAATGATCAGTCATTTCATTTACTACTCTTTACAGTATTGATGATTTCACTGATTATCCATCATCAAAATTGTTTGAAGGTATGTGAATCAATGTAAAAAATGTTGTCTAATGCATACAATGAATCTAAGCTTGTATCAGTAATTTTTTTAAATTTCAGAATTGATTCTTCTTTAATAATGAGGTCACTTGACTTTTTGACATTATTTCAGGAAATATGAGATCACACTGTAGTATAACATAGAATTTAGATAATTAGAACTACATTGCATGTATCCATGGGCCAGAGCTTGATCTTAAAATCTAACGCTCTGTTTCTCTTGTCTTAATTCTAAAGACTCCGATCTTCATAACACCATGATGACTATTACCATTTTGAGGAAACTACTTTACACTAATTATGAAATGACACAATGCAAATGCAATAAAGTATTCTCATCTTCAAATCAAATGGCAGAAAGCCTCCATGGGTTTAAGCTTGGATGTATTAGGTATGTGACTCAAGCAAGTTCCTTTAGCACATTCTACATTTTCATTCACACGTGTAAAATTGGGAATGTAATAGTATCTATTCTCTGGAGATGTCTATGAGGGTTCTGTGATGTAATGTGTAGAAGGAATTTAGAATAATTTGGAATAGCACTTGTCGGGTGGGCCCTCCCATTATGTTTTCTAGATTTTTACAATTATATTATAATAGCTATTGGCCCAAGACCAGATGTTGGCCAATAAGCTCTTGGTATTTTGGAGAGTGAGCTTTAGTGGTGCTGTTTGTATGTTTGTTTGTTTAGCGGTTTTAGTGTGTTGTAGGTCCAAGAAGTGCATACAACAAAGAATTTAGAGCTTCTGGAATTATTTGCAGTTACAACCATTTTAGTCTTTGTGTGCTTGGTCAATATCACTTCTAGAGGAGAGCTTGCACAGAGAGTGTCTCTATCCAGAGGAGACACTCACATCACCTGATCAAATGTACTCCCATGTCTAGCTATATCCATGTGGCTATATCCACAGTAAATATGTGGATATAGAAAAGGCTGCTGGGGAAGGAAGGTGCAAACAAAGAATTAGAGAGTGAGGAGGACATGGAGAAAATCCTCCAAAAATATCTGAAAAGTTTGCACAATGAAACAATGTATCGAATGCTCATCAAGATTAATTATTAAAGTGCATTATATCATGAATAGCAAACTAAATTTGTTCAGAACTCATTTACTTTCTGAAAATGGGTTCTACTCCAACATGCTATTATAGTTGTCTTTTGCTTTTTCTGAACTTAACCTTAAGACTTTTGCCCTGTGAGATCTACTTACTATTTTCAGAGACTCTATTAATTCCCTCTCTGTAGTGCCTACACTGCCCTTCAGTTATGTAGGTCTTTCTCACTCTTTAACTTAGAGATTAACTTCATATAGTTGAGATTCTCTAGCTATTGTCACTCTAACTGATGACCATTCAGCCATTTACTTATTTAGCCCCTGTGTTAGGCACCGTGTTAGAAGGGATGAGAGAGCTGAATGGCATTTCTCATACAAGTATTGCACGTGAACTAGGCTAGCAGAGTGTTGAAAAAGAGTTCATAAACAAAACCACTATGGAGAGGCAATATTTAAACTTGAAACCTCAAGAATAAAGATGACCAGAAGAGCAAAGTTCTGAAGTAGAAGGAAGTAAAGAATGTTTGGAGTAAAAAGTGTTTTGGGGAGATGTCAAAGATGGGACGAAGAGGAGAGTGGAGCTATTAGGAAAGTAAAAAATAGATGAGAGTAACTGTACTTTAGAGAACAGAAAACTCATGGTGTATTGAACTTAAGGTACTTAGAGTTTGGAATGCCTAACAATTACTAAGTACAGAGAATCTGAATTCTAGACAGATATACATAATAATGGATGGATATTCATTTTATTATTTACTTGTTTTTATAAATTCATACAAAGACAATATTGTATAAGAACATCTCCTTTTATATTTATTTCACTCATTTGCCTTATAGGCATATTGTACATAATCCATAGCTACTTGTTGAGATTACCCCACAATTCCACTTATACCATTTAGACTTACTTGTTTTGATTATAGAAAGGGACAGTGGTTTTCACATTATAGACTTAGAATATTTCAAATGTCCCCCAGACACCCAAGTAGTTACTGATGTTGTTTGATTTTGATCCATGGGAAAGGTAACTGTCTTCCATGACTAAGGTTTTTTGTTTCATTTTTAAAATTTTTATCCTTCTCTCATATATTATATCCCAAATGCAGTCTCCCCTTTCTTTTCTGCATCCCTCTCAGTCTCTCTTACCCACCTTCCCTCTCTCCCAGATCCATTATTGCTCTGCTTCCCTTCAGACAAGAGCAGGTTTCCCAGGGACATCAACTAAACTGGCCATAACAAGCTACAAAAAGACCAGGCACATACCATCATATCCAGCCTAGAAAAGGCAACCCAGGAAGTTGTTTCTAAGAGCTTTGATCAAGGTCAATTAGTACTAATTTATTATTGATAACACAAATATCCAAACAAATAAACAAACAAAAAGAAAAAAGTCACCTTACATTACTAAAAGTAAAACATCTTTCTTGCATTAACTAAATCTCTCTCTAAAAAAAAAAAATAAACTAAAAAAAAATCTCAATTTTCTGCACTTAATGATCCCCTTAAGCATAGTGTTCCTAGAAAGGAATCATTTTGTAAGTTCCCCAAAGGAAGGAATATACTTAGCAAAGAGTGAGTTAATTGTTACATGTTGTCTTCATTTTGTTAGTTTGGAGCTGTCCCAGAGACTTTATAAAGAATTATATTCAACTAGAAGAGCAGAATGCCTCTTTGCCAGATATAAACATTGGATTCATGTTTTTTGTTTTCTACCTTAAGCTGTCTTACAAGGTACTAAGATCTACCTGTTGAACTGTGTTGCTGATTATGTTGAAATCATAGCTCTGATAGGTGTCACAATTAAAACCTTTTTCTTTTGCTATCACAATTTTTCTTCTAATTTGAAATACTTTCTATTTTTATCTCTAACTATGAAATTATTTTTTTTTGTTGATTCTAAGATATACGTGTGTGTTTATGTGTATGGTGTGTGTGTGTGTGTGTGTGCACGCGCGCATGTATGTGTGTGTGTGTGTGTGTGTGCATATCAGAGCATGTATGGCATCTCTCTGTTGTTTGTTACTGCAAATGCCAAGAAGTTGTCTCATCAGCTTCCAAGGATTCTCTTCTTTCTGCCTCCCATCTCACCGTAAAAGCACTGGGATAACATATGTGTACCATGGTACTCAGTTATACATGGGTTCTAGTGACTCAATTTCAGTTCTTCATGCTTTAATGACCAATCCTTTTCTATTGAGTATTTCTCTATTCATCTTAGATGGTAATATATATGCTATTTGTATATATAATATAATATATGCATATATTATATATATTATATATAATTTGTATTTCTTCAAATTCAAGATTTTATGTTTTTTTCATATCTGCCCAACCAAAAGGAGAAATGATTTGAATGGATGAAATACTTGCAGATAAATGCTTGTATCATATTAGTGGACAATAATTTATGAAGACAATCCCCATCTTTAAAATGTCTTGCTTACTTAGAGGTCAATATCCACTTATAAGTAAATACTTTAAGTAGTTATCTTTCTGGGTCTGGGTTACCTTTCTCTGTATGAATTTTTTTCTAGTTGCATCTCTTTGCCTACAAATTTCAATAAATTTTATGTCCTTTTAAAAAAAAACAACTGAATAATACTCCATTATTTGAATTGACATTTCCTTTACCATTCTTTGGTTGAGGGTAATCTAGGTTGACTGAGCTGGTCATCTGTCTGTTGTGACAGAAAGGTTAGTGGTAGGCTGGGGTTAAATTCAGTTGAATTGTGGTAGAGGGGGTACCACACAGATCCCCAAACAACCCAGGCTGATACTAGAACAGAGGCCATTCTCCAGAAATACTGGCAGTAAGATTCCTTTGCTGACTACAATATCCACACAGCACAATGACCATAGAGGTATCAAGCTGGTGCTGGGATGGAGCCTCTACCCCAGATTTCTAGCTTCTTTTGTGCCAAAAGACCTTCAACCTATAATCTCTCCTGCCTGCAGTATGTGCTGGAACAATTGTCATATAGAACTTGTAGGAGTGGACAACCAATGTTTGGTTTAACTTGAGGCCCATGCCAGGAGGGGTAGCCCATGCCTACACATCCTTCATGGGCAGGAAATAAAGACTGGATATACAGAGACCTAGGGTAGAACCAAAACATGACTGGAAAAAAAATCAGAGAAATAATTCCTAATGATTTTCTGATATACTCACAGATTATTGCTTTGCAGTTGATGGGAAGAGACCTACAGACAGATATTATGGATAGATAGATAAATAGATAGACAGACAGACAGACAGACAGACAGAAAGAAAGAAAGAAAGAAAGAAAGAAAGAAAGAAAGAAAGAAAGGAAGAAAGAAAGAAAGGAAGGAAGGAAGAGACAGACATAGAGTCTAAATTGGAGGTCTCTCTTGGGTCCCTCCCATTGGAGATTTTGGAGCCTAGTGGAAGAGAAAGAGGAAAGACTATAGGAGTCAGAAGGGTCAAGGAAAATAGAACACAGACCACCAAATCAACTAAGCATTGATCACATGGCTTCATAGGAACTCAAGTGGCAAGAATGAGGCATTGAGGTTTGGCAATCCAAAACTGTGGTTTGCTTTACACAAATATTGTAGTTCATCTACCTGAATTATATTACATAATTTTACCCACATTATCTTTTTACCATCCTCTCAAATACTGAAGAAAAATTCTCCAGGATTTATCTGTGTCACACATTGTTTAGAAATTGGAATTCACACTATTCAAAATACTTGAAGCTTACAAAAGATTTATCATAATAAATGATAATAAATGAAAAATCTCCTGTAACACACATAATAGAAATTTACCAAGATGACTGGAGATATTAATCAAATATGACCTTGTGACAGAATAGTTTTCAGCCACAATAGTTAATGAAGACAATTATTAATACTATGAATGTTATTGACAAATGACTTTTTTTCATTATTTTCTGAACTTTTCTATGCCACAGATGAAATCTTATAGTGATGAATACACACTGTATAAACTGCATGCCTCTCACTTGAGAAAATGTGCATTCTAACTCACAAAATAATAAACACAGGAAGGCCTGGCCATGTTCTGGTTATCCTCTTCCTTCTCCATCTTCAAACTGAGCCAGTTGAAGGCTGGGTTAATCCACGAGGTACCCCAGGGTAGGGTTCCTTCTGGTTTCTATCTAAACAATAGTGAAAAAAAGTGGAACTGAGCCACAGCTAAGCCCAAAGGACTTCTCTCTGCTTACAGTCCTGGAGGTGATGGGATTGTCAAGAAAGTTCTATTACATGTTCAAATGACCTGCCTTTGTGAAACACACAAATCTCTCACCCTAATTCCCCAGTGAATGTTATTTTGTTCCTAATGTATGCAAATGCAGCAGTATTAGGGACATTTCTCCAATTAAGGTCACAACCTGAAAAGGAAAATACTCATTTTGCTCAACTTCCTAAATAATAAGAGATAGCCAATATAGCACTTTGATACCAAAACTATACCAGCAATTTCCTCCAATTATATATTTAGAATAATTTGTAGGCTTAGGTATATTTGAGGAATACTGTTTTCATGAGAATCTTCTTTCATCCAAGACCATTACAATATATATTTTGTCACTCTCCTAAAAATTATTTATTTTCTCTTGAGTCTTTTTGAAAATCTTGTAATTAGTAGATTTAAACCTTATGTTCTGCAAAGCTAGTGTCCCTTATTACTTATGTGGATAGTGAATGCATTTTAAGTGTCTCTGTCTCAACAGAGAATAAGATTAAAATAATCTGCTTATGAGAAATATAAGAGATACTTTGGAAAAGCTGAATGAGGGGTTTTACAGTATTTTGAATTTTTAGTTCTATAACATTTTAGCTTTCAATTCAAAAGTTTTCATTTCTATAAAAGACTAAAAGTGACTCGCCTAATGAGGCTCAGTCTCTCTGCATATGCCAAAAAACAGGAAAGGGAAGCTTAAATTCTCTGTTAAACCATGCCAATGACAGTAAAAATGTAAGATTGTGCCTGTTGTGTAGAATAGAATAAACAACGGGTTCTTGAAACATCATTGCTGACCTGGCCTTGCTAACCTGCACGTCTTCTTACATATTGTAGGCAACTTCAGTGGCTTCTCTTGGAGGGCAAACGCATGGCCTCCTATAACATACTCAGAGCAGGCATCCTTTAATAATCTGCCACCTTATGATGTCAACGGGCTAGGAATACTTAGGATGGGCAGACCTCCCTCTGCTAGCATTTACCCTACCACCTTCCACTTCTGTCATTCAAGGAAGAAAACTCAATTCCTCTCCTACTTAAGGAAGGCTACAGATAGTGTCTTAGGGTTTCTGTTAGTGGGATAAAACAGCACAACCAAAAGCAACTTGGTTAGGAGAGGATTCATTTGCTGATTCTTCTCAATCACAGTCCTTCCTGGAGGAAGCCAGGGCAGAAACTGAAGCAGACACCTTGGCAGGGTGCTGCTTCCTTTAGGCTGGATATTCATGGCGTATCTTATAGCCTTGTTTCTTATAGTACCCAGGAACACCAGCTTAGGGGTGCCACTGTCCATAGAGAAATGGGCCCTTCCATACCAAGTATGAATCAAGAAATTGCCCTACATATTTGCCTGTAGGCCAATCTTATAGAGACGTTTACTCAATTAAGATTCTGTCTTTTCATATTATCCTAACTCCTGTTAAGTTGACATATAAACTAGTCAGCATTGATAGAGACTAACTCATGCTCACTAAAGGGCCCCGTTACATTAAAAATAATATTAGATTTAAAATAAATCTAAGAGGTTTGGGAAAGAGTGGATTGGTATTGAAGCTATTCATCTTTTGAAAATTGAACTGGACTTGGGTGGATTTCTGTATTAATTTGAGAGTCTGCTATTCTTGCCTTTCTTGGTTTTCTATTTAGTGTTACTGGCTTTTGCTGGTGTTTTTCCTGAAATACATCCCTTTTTAATCTTTACAACTTGATGCTTATTGTTTAAGGGTGTATGTTAATAGAATATTTTATTTTAGCTTTGATAATATTACAGAAATAGTACTCTGATTTCCTTTTAGAAATTTGATTCTCTTAACAAAACTATGAGACAAAACATAGATTCCTTATTGCATACTAAGGCCTTGTGGTTAACTAGCAGACCAGTTTTCTCTGCAAGAATGAGAGGGATTTCAAAGTTCCAGAGTAAGTCATTACTAAAATGTGGACTACTAATTACCTAACGTCTTGACAGTTTGTCTAATGACACATTTATTTATCTAAAGACAAAAGAGACTGGTAAAATATGTTAACTCAATATATATAATATTTATATTATATACAATATATTATGTGTTATATATTATACTTATATATTTATATGTAAATATATATAACATACATATAACATATTATATATGTATATATATATGCATATATATATACATATATATATATAATTTCTCCTCAAGGAAGATTCAGTATATTATAATATACTGAATAAAATGAATATAATGGAAAAAGCAATGTTGAATTGAGCAGTTCATGTGAGAACATTTGAAGCATGTTTGAAACCCTGGTAAGAGAAGAACTTATTGAAGTCTTCTAAAATTATTTTGGTCAGGCACGATCACAAAATTAATTGCGTATATGCCTACAAGTTCCCCACTGTGCACAAATATCCACACTGTGAAGTGAGAATGAGTAGCCAAGACTCAATTGATTAACAGGCCCATTTTGGAAAAGAATGGAAAAATACAATTAGTGAAAGATATACTCTTCAATGAAAGGGTGTGTGTGGGGGAAACCGTAGTGTCCCAGATGGCTGTCAGAATGAAGTGAAGCATGGCTCTGTTGAGCGAATCAACCATCAGTGTGAAATCCACACAGAAAGGAACAGAGCAGAAGGCAACATTTCAAAGGCATTTGGCACTAAACGGCATTGTGAGGGTTAATTTACTGCCAGGAACTGCTGGGGCCTTTCATTCTCCAAAGGCACACAATAGACAGATCCCCAAGTGCCCATCATAATCACAGATGCTGGGGGATTAATGTGAAGATGAAAGCTTCATGAATATTAAAAAAATATATCTAACCTGCTAATGATGCAGCAGAGTTGGAAACAATGTTCAGTCTCAAAATCGGAGAGAGCAAAGCACACGGGCATAGTGAGACACTGTCTTTTAAAAACTGATTAAAACCTACTCAATTTGTAACAGAAAGAGGCTTATGCATATTAGGACCTGAATTGGCTGCCAAACTTTACAAATTGCACAGACTAATTACCATAATTAAGCCTTGGATTGAAGAAGAAAATTCCATTTATCTCAGGCTGACTCTGTGAAACTTCAATAAAGAATGAACTGACATCAGATGGGCTTTTCCCTCAAATGATATTTCAAAGCCCACTAAAGATAAACAAATAAACAAAGAGAGGCTATGCACTAAAGGGACAGAAACAGTAACCATTTAGGTTAAAGGAGAGTTGAAAGAAAGAATTCTCCAAAGCTAGAAATGCTGCATTAAATAATTTTAGAATGTACCACACAGGATATAATAATTCATATTTTAAAAGTGGACTCAGTTAGTTAAATCTGTGCTATAAATACGTATGTGAAAAAATTTGCAGAAGTATTTTGATTTACTAAATTGCTTTGATGAATTATTCTGGAAGTCCAATACTACTTAGAATTCAGTTGAGTTAATTTTTGTAAAGATAACAATAGAATAACTTCTTTAATACATAAATAATAAGTAAGTAAATAAATGCGATAGTGAATAATTTTAGTTGTCTGCTTTTACTGAGACAATTAGTGACCAAAGGACACTGTGATATTTTTGTACTATTTAAAAAACCTTTATTAAAGCCATATTACCTGACACGATGGTCATTTCCATGTGTTACATAGTCAAAATTAAAGAGTTTGTATAAAAGGTAAATCTATAAATTTTTAAAGAAAATATTCAGTCATGATAATTGAGACCATTAGGGATAGTAAGGTTGTTATAATTAGGAACCTCAATTTTAATACTGAGTATGACAGAAAATTAGACTCAAAACACAATATCTGATAAGAGTAAATAGCATGAACAAATTGACTTTTAGACAGCGTTGGACATTTGGTCTCACAATAACATGGATTAATCTTGAGTTTTGTGAATTATTTCTACTTTTGGATTCTAATAGCTGCATGCATCAATGCAAAAACACACCATATGTTGATTTTATTGATTGGAAGGAGGAAATGCTTTTCGGTATGCTCTATTTTATATTGTAATGGCTGCAAAAGACAAGCCAAACCAAAGCAAACAAAGAAACAAACAACAACAACCCCCCTCCTCCCAAACAACCCAACGCAGAGACCAAATTTTAAGTTGCTTTCTTTGTTTTAAACCAAGCAAACTCCACTTTCAACTGCTGTTCCTCCCCAGCCTGGGCTTTGGGTTTATCTAGGACACAAACAATGTCCTTTTTCATTTCTTTCCTCCATCAGTGATTGGTACTTAGGATGAAGCTCAAGTTCCTGGCATAGCCTACGAGAGAATTTGGTCAGATAATTAATTATCTGACTCTTAATCCTCTTTTGTTGCTGTTGTTAATTGATGATCATTCATTCTTCTCTTCTCTGCTTAGATCTTTGAGAATATCTGTAATAGCCACTGGAAGTGAATATCTAATAAAACCCATATGTGACCCTATGGCAAAGCAGATTGGTGGTGGGTGGGGAGGTACTCAACACTCTATCAGACTGTACTTCAAATAGTTATGTGAATAAAAATACAAGATGAACATATTATTTTTTGAAGAAAATGTATTTTATCCACGTAACTATTTGAAGTACAGTCTGATAAAGAGTGTTGAGTACCTCCCCACCCACCACTAAGCTACAATAGGCACCCACATGATAATGTTTTGCGTTGCAACTGTGGAGAGATAGCATAGCATAGGGACTGAGAATGTGAGTTTCTGAGCTTCATTCAAATCCTTAGTAACAGTGTGCATTTAGGTAAGTTATTTGATCACATGCTCAAACCATTTCACAAGGGTTGTTAAGCAGGTATAAATAAGTGAATACACTCCTAGCACTCCAAAACCAGATGCATAGCAATATTAGTATGATAAGCCGGATAAGAAAAAACTGGACTTTTATGATGGCTTGGGCCTGTGTAGTAGGGCCTAAACATGTCTGTCATCCTCTGAAAAAGTAGCCATGGACCTTATTTTAAAGCAGGTACTATCAGTGGGAGATGTGGGCAATGCAAGGCTCAGTGTTTTCCATTAGCAATGCACTTTCCTGAGAGCAGCTTGAGGAAGTCAACAGCTATCTTGTAGTTCTTCCCTCCCTCCCTCCTTCCCTCCCTCCCTCGCTGCCTCCCTCTTTTCCTCCTTCCTATTTTCCACCCTCTCTTACATCTCTTTGAGGCAATCCCTACTTTTGAATTCCTACTCCTAGATTTGCTTTCTTTCCTATGCTGCATAGATGTTTCTAGTCTGTGTAAGCTCATAGAATATCACTCCCTGATCTGTTTCTCCATGTGTCCTATCATGTGTTATTATAATAGAAAGTCAGTGTCTGGCCCCAGTACTTCTGCCCTAGAGAGCTTTGAAACAACACTGGCCCAGAACCAAAAAGGCTCTTGTTCTTGTTAGCATTGACTATGATGTAAGGGTTTGCCAGTGAGTATGAACTACAGTTTGCCAAGGATACAGCCTCAGAGAGTACCCTAAACTCTTTAGCCACAAGTATATGCAAACACTCTTCCACTTACAATAATGTTGATTGTGAACTGAAAAAACCCAAGGTGAACACATTATTTTTTAGTAGAAAATGAATTTTATCCATGTAACTTTTTGAAGCCTAGCAGTATAGTCTGATAAATGTTGATGGTTTTCTCCATGATCTCATGACTGACAGCAAACTGTGAACCCTCCTCTGTCTAGCATGGCAAGAGCATATTATGACCAAAAGGGATGATCAACATTCAAAATTTGAAGAATTATTTCTATTAGATGTGTATCACTGCCACCCTATTATAAAACTGAAAATGTTAAGTTGAGCCATTAGCAGTCTGTGTATATAAAATTCTGACATGAGATGAGCTCTTCTCAAGGGGAAGTGCATGAAAAGTTTCTGATTCTCTGAAATCTAGAGTATACTCATGTGTAGAATTGATCCTGACAATAAAATATTAATTTTACTTTAAAATGAAATACAGATCTAGAACTTCCTACGTCTATTTTTCATATTCTTTATCATCTATTTGCCTATCTCTATTTTCTATCATTGATCTATCTATGTCTGTCTGTCTGTCTGTCTGTCTGTCTTCTCTCTCTATCATCTATCATCAATTTTCTATCATATATAATCTATTTATCTATCATCTATCTATCATCTATCTATCTATCTATCTATCTATCTATCTATCTATCTATCTATCTATCTATCTCTCTATCTATCCATCCATTCATCCATATCTATCTCCCAGTATGTGTGTGTGTGTGTGTGTGTGTGTGTGTATACCATGTGCATAGATGTCGGTGGAAGCTAGACGAGGACATTGGCTCCCAGGAGCTGGAGTTACAGGTGGTTGTTAGTTTGTTAGTTATCTCATGTGGATTTTGTGTACTGAATCTGGGTCCCTTGGATGATCAGAAATTGCTTTTAAGTCCTGAGCCCTATTTTCAGTTCCAGAATTTAAAATTTAATGGGAAAAATATATTTTATTTTATAGAATTTATTTATTTCATAAATAAATATCTATACTTTAAAATATGTATACAACTATTAAATACTGACTCTAGCATGAAAACAAAGTAAACAATGTTTTGGTGTTAGGAGGATTTGGTCCTTCCTCTGACATCCATGAAACAGGCAGCTTGAGCATGGAAAAGATGTTCACATGTCTAGAGAATCTACAAGTTAGGTGTGAAGAAGTATCTTGTACCAGGAATCTCTCCAGGTCTCCACATCCTCTTGACACATGGCAATCACAGGGTTCTGAATGTGTACTTAGCAGGAGTAAGGACATCTTGAGCAAGACAGGGCATGGAGATTGGTTTGGTTGCTAAGAAATGTTCTCCATGGCTAGTGGAGAGCTATCGAGAAACAAAAAGGAAACCTAAAGGATGTGAACTCGCTAAGGATTGTCAGGTTTAGGATAAGGTAGGAAAAGGGATCCACTTTAGGTAGTGCAGGGGCTTGTTACCAAAGCAGGCACGGTTATGTCAAGCATCCCTCCAGTATAGTCCAGAAATGAAGGAGACGCAGCGCTAACTTGCCTGGGAATGAGTTCCTTCCAGTCATTGGAACTATGATATTGGTGCATATTCTAAATGCTGGCTGTCTATGAAAGCACTATTTCATAGTAAAAGACTGAGCAACTATTTAAGAATGGCAAAAGAAGGAAGTTTGTTTTCAAATTTCTGTGTGGGTGGGGAGGTGGGAATGAGTGCATGGGGGAACACCTTCATGGAAGCATGGGGATGGGGATGGGATGGGGGGCTTAGGGGGGTGACTGGGAAAGGGGATAACATGAAATTTAAATTAAAAAAATCCAATATTGTTTTCTTTGCATCTTAACTTCCTAGATTTAGCTTTCATAATTTGTTGCCAGGGTCCTGCATCTATCCTTCTTTGTTTACCTTGGGGTTGGTAAGAATACTATCTTTTCTTAAGGAATACTCTGTTTGAAATCTGCAGATTCTCATGCTCTGTAAAAAAAATACCATGTAATGCTTCATTAATTAAGAAGGCTGGATTTGAGTAAACTAAATCTACACATTGCAAATCACATTGAAATTTATTTTTATATCCTTTTTATTGATAGAGAAAGTTGTTGGATACCATAGTAACATTTTGTATTTGCTGAAGGCTTTTGAAAAATCCCATTCACTTTTAACCACTGAAAAGTCTAATAAGACACTGGATCCTAGCTGGAGAGGGTGGGTTGGTGAGCAGGGGAAACGTGGGGGAGGGAATAAAGTTTTTTTTGGGAGGGGAAACTGGTAAAGGGGATGTCATTTGAAATGTAAATAAAGAAAAGACACTGGATGCTTTTAATTTTAAGTGGAGTTATTACCTAAAATAAATACTGAATACTATACTACTTGTTCTTTTAGCTTGGCAAAGTCTAACTAGAGGAAAATGGATTTCATTAAATGTGATCATTGACACAGAGACATAGACACATAGGTATACACACACACACACACACACACACACACACACACACAAAGAGAGAGATAGAGAGAGAGACAGACAGAGAGAGACACAGAGAGACAGAGAGAGAGAGAGGGAGACAGAGACAGAGAGAGAGAGAGAGGGAGGGAGGGAGGGAAGGAGGGAGAGAGAGAGAGAGAGAGAGAGAGAGAGAGAGAGAGAGAGAGAGAGAAGGGAGGGATCCAATCAGTTCTATTGTGTATAAGTACAAAAGAGAAAGAGATGGTTATCCCATCCTTCCTTCATTTGCTTATGGAGGAAGATGAGAAATGCCTGTTGCTATGGGGCTAGAGTGAGAAATAGAGAATTTAATATTGTATAATTTCCAGTTTGAAATGGTTCTAGAAACCTAGAAATTCTTTATATGTGCAGATAAGTAAGAAAATACTCAATACTAAAAAGGAGTAAAGCACAGTGTTCTATCACTTCATACTGACTCTAGACAAAGAAGCCAAGAACTACCTTTGGTAATATTTCATCACAGTGTTTGTCTATGATGCTTAGAATAAATGTGTCACTGATACAAGTAGAACATACAAAGTCAGCTCTATAAGGGGTGGAAATTACAACACATTAACCATTTTAGTAATGGTGGTGATGGGGATCATCACAACTTTGTGAGATGTTTGCACATTCTTGTTGAATGAGTCCTATGCTTACACCAGCACAACTTTTGAATGGTCCTTTGAAGTATAACATAATCTTATGGCTTATTGAAGAGGGCAGAGTATGATAATAAAAGAAGATTTTGAAAGATACTGGCATGCTATAGAAAGTAAGCAGGTCTGGATTTATAGGTAAATGATAACTGAGGGCAATTCTGATTGGTAAAGCAGGAAGTGAGTGTTTCCTAATATGTCTGTGCTCTAAGAGTATATTTGCACAATAGTTTAAAAGGCTCTAAATTGTTAATGTTCTTGCTCCTAAATATGAAGTTAATGCCAACAAGTTATCTAATAACATAATTCTATAAAACAGACTGTATATTCATTTGATAGTCTATGTGTGTTTGAGTTGATATAGTAAACATTAGCAGGATTATTTCCGTGTGTGTGTGTGTGTGTGTGTGTGTGTGTGTGTGTGTGTGTGTGCGCGTGTGTGCGTGTGTCTCACTTTTTCTATCACTTGGTTAAATGTTTTTAAAGGATTGCTGGTCAATTTTCCTGCTTTGTTTCTGAGTAGGAGGTAATGAGACCTGTAGGAAAACCATCAGGACCTAGGGCAATCCCTAGAGCAGTTGACTTGATGGAATACTGAAACATCTCCTGCCAATAAGCAGAAACATTTTTGGTGTTGTCCCCAATGCACTTTTGTTCTTCAGTTACTACATACTGGCATTTACTTGTAGCGCTATGTTCTACGTTAAGTAACATGTATTGTTTGACTTCTGGAACCTTCTGCTTCCTCTAGAGTTTGGCTCTTTTCAACAATCGCTGTTCTTACACAATCACTAGTAATGTCAAGTGAAAAAAAATATGAAAATTAAAGCAGTGGCAGGATGTGGGATGCAGAGGAAATACATGACTTTCAAAGGTCCCAGATGAGAAAGGATTAAACTGTACATTATTGAAAAGACACTGCACAGATTCTTAATGCTCGTATTAGTTCACTCAATAGGACCTCCTTTTAAGAGACTATAATCCTATCAACAGAGACTTGGAATGTAGGTCTTTCTGGGTTTTGGGGAAACAGATGTACTTTTAGTTATGATTCTGTATAATGTCTAGAGCAGGAGATATACATAATTGCACAAGAGTTGAGAGAGGACATGTTAAGAATTTTCTAGGTGTGACTGAGGACAGCCCATCAGTGGCTGGTGATTTAAAGAAGCAAGAATGTAGGCTGTGTCTGGGTGAGGTCACTCCTGTTTCCTTTGGTCAGTGGAATAGAGCTAGGATTTAGGTTATGTGGATCAGCCTGTGTTTATCTACCCTGAGGATCAAGGCTGGGAGAGGTTGCCTTTTATGGGGAAAGGATTTAGGCAAAGCTTGTTGTTTTAAGCAAGACCTCTTTCTGGTCGTGTAAAACTTTATGAACAGACTCAAGTACTGAAAATGATATCAGCAATGTGCCAGGAGCTGGAGCTCATGGGTTCTAAGTATTTTTTTTTCCAAGAGTTTTCTTTTATGTATGGTTTTTGAATCCCAGGAGCTAGATTGATTTTTAATATAGTTCACGGCATCTCTCAACTCACCTAGAGCAAAAGCCATGGCCCTGTGTTATTTCTCTTGCAGAAATGGACAAAGCATTGATTTGAGGGTCAGCTTGACTCTCACTTGATAAGATTCCAAATGTGCTCATTTGGTGAGCCACAAACTGTAACCAAACTCCTGTTTCACTCTGGGTAAGATGTAATGGCAACTTCTATTTCATAGGCTTACTGTGAAAATCACCTGCCAGAGTAAGCACAGGTAATACAGTGCTAACTCAGTCATTAAGGTTGTAAGACTATCAATTAACTTTCCTTACATAGAACTCTGAGAAAGAAAAAACCTTTGGGAACTCAGTTTTCTCATTGATCTCTCTTTATCCATATGTCTTGGGGAGTTCATTTTGATAATTTATTTTTGTACAGTATTTACTTTTATTAAAAACACTTATAAAGGAAAGAGAACCATTTTATGTCAGATACTGGGCAGTAGACAATTAAAACAGTAAGTTTTTTTACTTGGTTGTAAAACTGTTGTAACTTTATGGGTGTGCCACAGCCATGTCATGTCTAGAGAATAGTGTTTCACAGTTCCACTAACAGTTTCCTCAAACCTCAGTGGGATGATGCCACACTCAGGAGCAAGCATATGGGCAGCAGTAATTGTGTCCAGTCAGGAAGAAGAAGGAAGAGGAGAAAGAAGAGGAGGAGGAGAAGAGGAAGAGGAAGAAGAAGAAGAGGAGGAGTAGGAAGAGGAGGAGGAAGAAGAAAGGAAGAGAAGAAGGAAAAGGAGAGGGAGGGGAGGGAGAGGAGAAGGGGAATAAGAAGCAACAGTAGCAGATAAAGTTATGTAACAAGAGGTCCTGGAGGAAGCTAAAAGTAAGAAATGAGAGGTGGATGTGATCATGATACATTTATACATCTATAAAATTTTCAAGGAGGTTTAGTCCCTGGAAGCTCTGAGGGTACTAGTTAGTTCATATTGTTGTTCGTCCTAAGGGGCTGCAAACCCTTCAGCTCCTTGGGTTCTTTCTCTAGCGCCTTCATTGGGGACCCTGTACTCCGTTCAATGGATGGTTGTGAGCCTCTACATCTGTACTAGTCAGGTACTGTCAGAGCCTCTCAGGAAACAGCTATATTAGGCTGGATTGTCCTTCCTTCAGTCTCTGCTCCATAGTTAGTCTCTGCAACTCCTTCCATGGGTATTTTGTTCTCTGTTTTAAGAAGGAATGAATTGTCCACATTTTGGTCTTCCTTCTTGCTAGTACCCTCAGAGATCCCAGGGACTAAACCACCAACCAAAGAGTACACATGGTGGGACTCATGGCTCCAGCAGCATATGTACAGTAGAGGATGGCCAAGTTGGTCATCAATGGGACGAGAGGCCCTTGGCCCTGTGAAGGTTCTATGCCCCAGTGTAGGGGAATGCCAGGGCCAGTAATCAGGAGAGTGTGGGGTGGCAAGCAGGGGATAGGGAGAGGGAATAGGGGTTTGTTCTTGTTGTTGTTTTTTGTTTTTGTTTTTTTTTTTTT
>NW_022196894.1:69736989-69746498 GCF_008632895.1 Mastomys coucha | reverse complement strand
CAGGGCTATACAAAGAAACCCTGTCTCGAAAAAAAAAAAAAGACCATGTACCTTGACAAGAAAATTTGAAATAATTTGTTGCTGTTGTTTGATAACCAGCCCCATGTAGCGACCTTGCCCATATTTGAATGGTCACTCTGGAGAAACCATGTGCTAAGTGTTTCATCTAGAATTGATAGGTAGCTTAATTTTCTTTTTGAAAATACATGGGTTCATTTCTGTTTGTTTTAAAAGATGTATTTATTTTGATTAATGAGTAGGCATGTGTATATTTCATGCCATTATGGGTATCATGTGCATGAAGGTATCTAAGGAGTCTAGAGAAGGCCATCATATCACTTGGAAATGGAGTTACATGCCTTGGTAAAACATCTGATTTGGGTATTGGAAACTGGCTCAATGCTCTGCAAAAGTAGTGAATGCTACTAACTGCTGAACTATCTCTCTCTTAAGACCCCTCCTTAATTTTAATATTTTATTTATTTACATGAAAATTCTTTATATGAATTTTAGATGGTAGATTCATTATCAGACTGTACATATATGTGTGGAAATAATGCTAGAATTCCATATCAGTAGATTCTAGATATTTTACACCTTCCCTAAGTTGATTAAACATCATTTAGAATAAGAAATATGTTTAACATAAAGTCTTCCAAAATAAAGATTAGAAGAACGTAATAATTAAAGTCCCTATATCCTTTATTGTGATTATAAACACAAAGGACAGACTGACTCCGTGGTCTGTGTATAAAGCTGTTATGCTATTTGATGATGGAACTTACATTATTATTGTATAGACACAATGTAAATTTTAGCTAGAGGATGCCGCCCAATATAACATTATTTGGTCTTCTACAAATGTGGATTTAGGTAAGTTTATGTTTGTCAATGCAAACTTATCTTTTTTCCTACTGAACTCTGTTAATGTTTGCTGAATAATTCTGTGAGCTTCCTCCTCCCCGACCCAATGTTTATTTGACCACACATTTTCTTTACATCTTTCTTCAATATGTTCATCTTCTCTTTCCAAACATGATACTTAAGATTCAAGCTTTTACTTCTTATCCCTTCTGTTTGCATCACTTTCCAGTTATTTGATAAGATTTGACTCTCCATTCTTGTTTTTAGCCTGAAATAACCACGACTTTATATCAATGAAACATGAGCAAATTTAAGAGCTAGTATAAATTGCAATGCAATTTCTAATGGAGGGAAGTAACAAAATGTCCTACTGTGCCTACAAACTACAAACTACAGCACTGATCAATGCAGTTGTGGAACACATGCATCACCAATACTTCCCTAATTGGACTTAAGGCTAACAACCCAAGAGGAAAACTATGCCTTGTCATGACAACCTAGCCAATTTTCAGGAGCTAGGGAATGATTGATCTTGGAAGAGAATTTAACTACCTCTTTACTAAACAAGCACAATTCTTATCTACATTCCAAATATCTATCTATATACTCAGAGGTATATGGATAAATCTATATATCATGCAAGGTTACTTTACAACAGACTATTACAGATCACCATAGCTGATCAAAATGGAGAGAACAGGAACTGTGTGGTGCCTCGTACCAATAGAGACATTTACAACATAACTCCAACACTTAATGCTCAGAGATCACCATGGCATAGGGGGAAGAAACACTATTAGAACCAGAGGAACAGGAAGTTTTCTGTCGGACTTCATCTATTAGAAACATCAGTGAAGGTATATCCATGAGTTCTCATCAACATGGTTTCTTGAGCAAGTCATGAACAAAGACAACATCAATAGACATGCTAACATGGAAGGGAAATCTCTCTTGGCAGATGAAGGGGATATGTCTCATCCCTAGACAAAGAGGTACAGACAACCAAGTAATGCTGAGGGTGGAAAAAATAGTTTACTTAGGAAATAACACACCAGTTAGTTACCCAGTAAAAAATTGTCAGTCCTGAAGTCATATACATACTAGTAACATTCTTGGATATGGACTGAGAATGTTGTATTTACTATTTAAGGATCTGTATGTATGTATATATACACATATACATATATGTATGTATATACATATACATGTATACGTACATACATGTACATGTATCAACAAGTAAAGGAAAAATGCCATGAAGCTCATATGGTAAAGGTATGGTATATAGGAGGGATTGTATGGTATACAGGGAGAGTGGGTGGGAAAAACAATGCAGTTATATTTTAATTTTACCAATAAAGTAGATAAACAAAGTAGGAAAAAGCTAGTGTGTGAGTTGTCAACCTCTGCTGTCATGAGTTTAGAATGCAAGGAGCACCTCATCATTCTCCTCAAGATTTTACAACTCTATTAGGCAACATCATTAAAGATAAAGCCATACTACAGTGTTTCAGAGCTGCGAAGAGGATATGCAAGGCCTGGGGTGAAGTCTTCAATTTTAGGACTCATGCTTACATGGAACTGATTCTTTTTTGACAAGTTAGATAACCATCAACAAGAGACACCTAAGAGGAATTTGTAAGCAATTTCTAACTTTTCTTCAAACACCAACATTCTGCTATTGTCTGTGTATTCCCATTACACATCATTCTAGGTATTTTTTATGAAGCTGTAAAAGTTACAAGTATATGAGCATTCTTAAGTATTATACAAAAGTAAGAATCACTATGTAGAGTGAATCATCTCAGATTCAAGGTCTACTTTCAATCAATTACTGTAAAAGTTAAAACCTGGTGCTGAGAATAAGGTTTCTCCAACACTGAATAATTCAGTCACTCAGAATGGAGCCAGTGACATGAAAAGCGTTGGCAGAATTCCTTTGGAAAAAAAAATACCAAGAGCAATCCAAAAAACAGATGGTCCCAAGATTAGCTCACTCTGTCAGGGTTTCTGAGATATTTTTTAATCTGGCTAAGATATGATCTGATCTGCAAAGGAAAAATCTGGTTTCAGGCCCAACTATAGGCAAAATCCATAAAAATAATTAGACTCATTCTGGCAAATTCACAGAAAAACACACGATTTCTTTTAGCCTCTCCTTATGTACAGATTTGAATTTAATTTAGGTCATGAGATTTAAATGAGGTATTAAGAAAACTGTTGAAGAAGTAGTGAACCTAGTTCTTAACACTGGTTTTGCCACTAATTTACTATGTGATCTCAGGCAAATACTGGGCATCATGAAGCTTAAGGTTAGAATGTAAAATCAACATTCAATGGACGTGTTTTCTTTAAATAAGGACAAAGTTGATCTTGATCAGATTAGATTTGGAGTTCAGAAATACCGATTGCAAGGGAAGACAGCGAGTCTCACACTTCACTCTCTTTAACAGGTCTGGAGGATTGAAGGCAGTGAAACGTGCATATAATAAATGATTAACATTTTTTTCTGTTGATGTGATGGATCTTTCCGACCTTTAATCTTTGTCCTAACATGTAGTCTGCTAGAGACATCTATTTGTCCTTTTTTAATTTTACACTGTGTTTGTACTGTTTTCCATGTAAGTATTTTTGAGTATATGTGTGGATTCTGAATGCATAGGAGAGCTATGTTGCTTCTTGGGTTTATGGCATAATCAGGAAGTTAGCACTCTTTTAAGTAATTTTTCAGGAAGAATATAGATTATATTTCTCCTTTTGTTATTCTAGCAACATATCACAGAAATATGATATTTCATATGAAATAAAGATATTTGGTAAGACCATTGCATATATTTACCTAGCATCTCTAAGATAAATACCTATATTGTGAATGTATTCCATGATCTATTTAGTATATATGTGATGTATGCATAAACATATATAATGATATTTCTGTTTGTAAAAATGCAAGGCTTCATTTATTACACTTTGCAAATAGGACCTGAAACTCGGGCTTTTCTACTTCAGCCTCCCAAATGCTTGAGTTTCATGGGTACCGACCATATTCTGCTCTTTCATTGCTTTTTGACACCAAATTTTGAGGTGATTATGCTCTTTTAACTGAGCTAATATATTTCATAGAAGCTGAGTACACTTTTTGGTTAATGAGCTCAAGTCTTTAGTGTTCCGAGAGCTATAATTTCATATGTCCAGTTTTTCATGGGACCACTGACTTGAAGTCACAAATATCAAAATCAAAGTAGCTTACTGGCTTTGTAGTCTGAATGTTTGAGCTCCCCAAAACCCATAGTTGGCAAGACAGTACACAAGGAAAAGGTATTAAGGGGTGAAGGCTTTTGGCAGATGATCTTGTTATGTAGATGGGACCTTCACAGAAGAAAGATGCATTTGTATCTTCTACCAGGTATGAAAATGTTTCTGGAAACCAGGAAATGGGATCTCCCCTAATACTGACTCTTTTGTTCTTTAATAGTGTCTTAGTTTGTGTTTTATTGCTGTGAAGTGACACTATGGCCAAACCAACTCTTATAAAGGTAAATATTTAATTCAGGCTGGTTTATACTTCCAGAGGTTCAGTCCATTATCATCATGGAAGGAAGCAGGACAGTGTTCAGGCAGACATGGTACTAGAGAAAGAACTGAGAGTTCTACATCTTGACCTGAAGGCAGCCAGGAGCAGACTATCTTCCAGGCACCTAGGAGAAGGGTCTAAAAGCCTACGCCCATGGTGACACACCTACTCCAACAAGGCCAAATCTCCTAATAGTGACACACTCTGGACCAAGCATATTCAAACCACCACAAATAGCAACCTTTAGAACAGTAAATTAAGTTTATGTTGTAAACAATCTATCCAGATTATAGCATTTTGATGTAGTGGTCTGGACAAGCAAAGATATGCACTAAACTTTTAATATTGCAGTATATTAAATAAACATTAAATGGGCTTATGAACTCAACATTTGTACAAATTATAAAGATGACGTAGAAAAATGCCTTACATCACTTAAAAAGTATCTAAAGAGATTGCTGACTGGTAAGACTCATTTAACTCTATTAAATGTATTAGATAATTCAGAATGGGGACAAACCCATATGTCAGTTTAGCATGATCATTTTCATTGATATTTCTCTACATAACTATGACATTGAATGAACAAAATAATATAGGGATGAGGAAGTTATAACATTGGAAATTATGGCCATATAGTATGTTGTGTACGTTTATATTACTTGAAAAAGAAAGAAAGAAAATGTTTTTGCCTGTGCTAGCATTTTAATAACTATAAAACTCATTTAAAAAAGAATCTCTAAGTCTTCAGCTTCATCATATATGTTCATGTTACTAAAATGATAAATATACCAACTCAATACATGTGCATTTTAAATAGAAAGTATAGCATAGTATGTCAGAAGTGGCAGTCTGATGTAGTAAGGAGTTCATGATATTGACTTAGGGAAAAAATAAGAAAAGTAATATAATATATTTATAATCTATTTGAACTTGGTTCTGGTTTTGAGGCTCAATTTGAGGTCTTGACCAGGGATACAAATGATATAACATAGAACAGATAATTTGGACAGACATATTAGAAAGTGAAGGGAATAAATGTTCAGATACTGCTAAAGCAATTCAGGCAATTCAGAGACATCCTTGAAATTCAATGATAATGAAACACAATCAGAAATACATTTCTAGCTGGGCAATGATGACTCACGCCTTTAATCCCAGTGTTTGGGAGGCAGAGACAGGTGGATTTCTGAGTTCGAGGCCAGCCTGGTCTACAGAGTGAGTTCCAGGACAGCCAGGGCTACACAGAGAAACCCTGTCTCGAAAAAAAAAAAAAAAAGACATTTCTCTTTTATACAACTTAAATAGATTGTGCCACTAAACCTTATGCATATACTATTTAAGATAGAATGTTTTCCATAGCAGATTGTTTTAAACCATGTCTCATTTCTAAAGTACCTTAAAGATTTCTAAAGTATCTTGAAATAGCACCTATAACTACTTTAACTAAAACTCAGCCCTACTCACACACTTTAAAGGAGTGCATTTGAAATTCCATATGGATTTCTTGAAATGGCTCTCTAGGAAAAGAAAGGATTGTAATTTGATACTGATCAGTAGACCTTTAGTGTTGACAGAAATATTCTGTCTATCCCACATGGACGTAGAATGGGACTAGTCCTGAGGACGGCTGATATTCAGTTTTGGAAGGTTAACTACTTAACTACAAATACATACGAGTGGGAGCCACTTTGTTGTGTAGCATGTGTCTAGTTTCTGCTTTGAGGTTTTGTTGAATGTTCACACTGGAGAGTAGAGAGGTAGGTTATCCCACTCTCCTGCCATAGAACGAGCACATGACAGTGAGCATAGCTTTCAAGGTCTTACAGATAAATCAGTGCTGTTGCATGACTTTCCCTGGTTGCCTTGCTTTGCCTTCTTATGCTTAGAGACAAGTTTTCCTGTTTTAAAAGTCCAACTTGAATGTATCCTTTTAATGTTACTCTTGAATCACTTGCTGTGTTCTTTGCAAACATAGAGATTAAGATCTATATAGTGTCTCATGTCTCCACTGATTTTAAAAAGATTCCTATCTACAGTATTTGTATTCCACAGATTTAATTATTTATTATATTGTTTGTAGTACAACTAATAATTAGTGAGCATGTAAAGGAATGAATAAAGCAGTAAGTGCAGAGATCTCTAGCAGACTTAGACTTAGTTATAAGAGCTACTTCAAGAGACATTTGATATCTTTCTGGGATCTTCCCAGGGATATTATGTTATATTAAGCAACCCTGTGTAGATGAGTGAGAGAGGATACATCTGCTAAAAAGAGTCTTTCAAATGTAGCAAATATAATTAAATATTGTCTTGCTGTTAACCATGAGGAATTCTCTGAGCATAGGGTGTTATTTTTGTTTCTAGATGAGCTGAAGATTTATTGCTGTTTTTCTAAGGAAGTTTCTTGCTTTGTGATAAATTTCCTTATTTATTTTACCTTTATGAATTGTTATAAAATGGAATATGATTTATTGAGTTTGCTCTTATGTAGGGTACAGCATTGGATTGTAATGAATGAAGGTTGTATAAACAGTGAGAAAAACATAAGCAACTTACTATTCTACCATCAAATTCACTATGACATCAAAGACTACATAAAAAATGATTTCTTAGGGGGACTAAACATCTACCTATTATAGAATAGTTTACAAGCTTTTAATACACTATTATTTAGATTGTATTTCATATTTGAGAATAGTTAGATAATTATGTATATGTAATTAGCTGCATTCAATCCACACCAATGTCTCAGGAATAAAATATTAATATAAATATAAATTATTAATATACCACTCATATTGTATGAGTGAATTCTGAGCTTAAGGATATTTTTATGTATATACTAATTTCCCATGAAAATTAGTGTTCAAAGAAGGGCCAATTATGGCCTTACTTCACACAGAGCTATCACATGAAGAAAACTTGATTAATAGGAGCAGTTTTAAAAGGTATTACGCTTCAATTACAGGAGTTACACTTCTGTAGTAAAAAAATTCTTTCTATTATAGTCAACAATAAAATGAGCATATATTTAAAGATATCTCACTATTTATTTTTGAGTTTTCTGGACAAAATTTTTGAAGGAAAGGATAGTTTATAGTTGACAAAGTTTAAAGACCTGACAACTGTTTTATTTTTAATGTAGCTTCAATAATATGAATTTTCATGGAAGAAGAACTTTTTATGAGATCAGATGGCAGTTTCAGTATTATAAGCAGGAAAAAGAAAAGAAGATAAAAAAGCACAAAAATGTGTGATTTCTTTGTCTTGTCTACACTTTTTAAATAAAGAATATTTTTGAGATTATCATTTAATTTATTTTGAGTATTTTTCTACTCTTTCAACTACTCCCAGATACCTCCAACCCACATACCTATCTACTCACAGCTACTTTCTTTCTCTTTCTTTAAAAACAAATGCACTAAAACCCAAATAGTAACAAAATGGCTTCCCCAATATTTATATTTATTTACAGGATTTATGCTTTTTCTGCAGTTGGCTTTAGTCTTAATAAATTATTTTTCCATCACCTGCGTATAGAAACATGCCTCTTACATTTGCACAAGGTCAATTTTCTCATTCTTTTCAGGAGTAACCTTTACTCTGCCGCAGCTGTGAGTCACATTCTATTCCTTATTAATGGATTTTTAGAAAGTGTACTATTGCTCAGTAGCAAAGAATACTTGTTTCTTTACTGGATGGTAACAGAGTATGGGTGAAAAGTTTTCCAGAAGGAAATGGCTAAGTTGTATAAAATTCTTCATCAGTATGGTATTCTAAATTAAACAACTGAGGTTAAATCCACACAGAGACACTATGCCATTAATAATTATAATAAGGAATGGAGGAAAATAATGATGGAAGTAATTTAGATTGATGTGAGATTTATCAGGTAGGCTGCTCTCCAGAAATGATGTATGAACTGAGATGTACAGGATCAGCGGGAGGCTTTCACAGAAAGAAGGAGGTCCTTACTCTGAGGAGGTCAAGGATGATATAGTAGTGGTTGATGTCAGAGAACATCGGATGGAATGCTACCTCTAAAAGACAAAACTTGTGGAGGGGCTCTTGGAGGTCAATGGCTCATATATAATGGAAGACAAAAGAAAGTAAGTGCAGGGAATTGGCTGAAATAGTCAAGGTCAGCTGAGCACAGGCAAATAATTTTAATCTCTGACTTAATAGCAGTTGACTCCTAAAGTAGAAATGGTCGACAACGTTGTCTACTCTAAAACAATGGGGATATTGTCTGGTCCATGTTGGATGGCTTATGTGTAGGCAAGAGTTCACTGAGAGTTCAGGATATCACCTTATTACAGAAGGTAGACGAGGAATTTTCAAAGTAATGTGATAGTAGAGTGTGGGAAAATGTATACATTCAAAAATACTCATTGGGGTATGTAGGAGGCAAAACTCTAAGATGACTGCAACATTTTGTCTTGCTGATACTGGTGGTGGTACAAGAGCTTCAAATTTGCAGCCATTGTTTTGAGCTGAATTCAAATAGCAATAATTTGAGATACCCTGGATTTGATATGTCAGTGATATACATAAGTGTTACTTTACATTAAACAGTTGAGTATAAAACATGAAGCACCAGTCATAAATAGAACATCTATATCACCCACACAAGACACAGGGTCCATCATGAAAAAGGGGTGAGAAGATTGTAAAATACAGAGATCATGGAGACATCTCTTCTGGAGATGACAGGATGGATGGATTGTCATGAACTCACAGCAGCTGCCTGTACAAGGCATGCACATAATCAGACAAGTCAACATTTAGCATGGAGTGCAAAGGCACTAATGAGTCCTCACCACACAGAAGAGCTATGGACATTTGATGGCTTGTCAGGGGAGGAAGAATTTCTTTTTCAAAGGGTGTAGCTCCTGGTAAACTTCACTGTAGTGGATGGTTCTACAACCAGGAATATATGAGAAGCACAAATAGAACTCTCTCTCTCTCTCTCTGTCTCTGTCTCTGTCTCTCTCTCTCTCCCTCCCTCCCTCCCTCTCCCTCCTTCCCTCCCTCCCTCTCTCTCTCTCTCTCTTTCTCTCTCTCTCTC
>NW_022196894.1:69732527-69736714 GCF_008632895.1 Mastomys coucha | reverse complement strand
CTCTCTCTCTCTCTCTTTCTCTCTCTCTCTCTCTCTCTCTCTCTCTCTCTCTCTCTGTGTGTGTGTGTTTATGTGTGGGAGAGACAGAGATGGAGACAGATAGAGACAGAGAGACAGAGAATGCGATGTTGGGGAAAGTGATTTGGATATAGAGTGGTAATTAAATACGATCAAAATGTGTGGGGAATCTTTCAGAGAGTTGGGAAGGGTGGAAAAGATTATAGGTGTCAGATGGAGGGTCAGGAGAACATAGTCCAGAGAATCAACTCAGCATGGCACATATGGTCCCACAGAGACTGAAGTAGCAGGCATGCAGATTACAGGGGTTTGCACTAGGTCCTTTGTGTATATGTAGCTGTTAGCTTGGTGTCTTTGTGGGACTCCTAACTGTGGGAGCAGATAAGTCTTTGACTCTTTTTCCCACTCTTGGGACTCCTTTCCTTTCTTTTGGGTTGCCTTGTCCAACCTCAGTGTGAGGGCTTTTGGCTTGTCTTTCCTATCTATCTATCTATCTATCTATCTGTCTGTCTGTCTGTCTGTCTGTCTGTCTGTCTGTCTATCTACCTACCTATCTATTCATCCACACACACAGATACACATAGAGACACACACAGACACATACACCCACACCCCCCCACACAAATGCACATATGCACGCATGCATGCACACACACACGTTGTTTGATTGTTGTCTTATGGAGGCCTGTCCTTTTCTGAATGTAGGTGGAGTGGGAATTGATAGAGGGAGACAGGAGATGCGTAGGGGGGTAGGAGGGTGGGAAAACTGTGTTTGGAATGCATAGTATGAGATTAATCTATTTTCAATAAAAAAAGAAGAAAGAATTTCTCAAATAATAAAGCTATTTAAAAATATGAAGCTCCTATGAGAGTGTAGGTTGGAGAGAATCAATGGGTTTTGTTTTCAAATTTAGGTTTTGGTAATAATAGCAAATAAACAATATAATTACTATTTGAATCTATGTGTATGTATATATGTATATTTGTATATACCTGTTGTAATGGCTATACTTGTTTTCAGCATAACCACATCTAGAATTAATGAAAAAATGGAGGTAGGTAGGCATACCTGTAATGGATTTTTAGTTAACTTCATCATTTGTGGTAAGAAAATCTACCTTAAATCCATAACACTTGAAGCCATAACACCCACCTTTAATCTGGGGCAAGGCTTTTTCTGGAAGCTTATATAAAGAACAAAGAAGAAAGAAGCTGTTGCTCTTTGACTGTTTCTTTTCACTTTTGGTGTAAATCCATTTCATCACTGGCATCAGAGCCCATGTCTGACATTCTGGCATGCACTGAAGACTAGCTGAGACATCCAGGTTTGTGGACTCAATGACTACTACAGCCAGCAATTGTAATAGTTGGATCATAACTGTAAGCCACTTTAGGAAATCCTGTTTATATTCTATCACTTCTGTTTCTCTAGAGAACCCTAATTCTCCTGTATATATTTCAGTTAATAGTTAAAATCACTTTTGTAAAACAGTTATATTTATCCTTATCATAAAATTGAAAAATGCTCTGAGGGATAGAAACCAAACAAAGTAGGAAGTACAGAACCCTGGTTAGAATTAAGGCAATATGTATGGTTCTCATACCTACTGCACTAAATGCCATTCAAGAAATATCTAGTTACATATGACTACAAAAACTTAAGATGGTCAATTTACTATTTTTTTTTTTTACTTTATGACAGTGGAAATGCAATCTTTTATGACCTCCCTCAGTGGTTTCCACTTTCAGTACAGTAGCCCATTCACACATTCTATGAGATATAAATGTATTGCATGCACACATGGCTTATGACATCAATTTATGATGAGCTTACTAGGTTGTAGCCTCATCAAAGTTTGGGAAGCACCTGTGGTTCCCTGGCTTTTATATAATGTTTATTGTTTCTCAATATTTTTTGGCAATTGATAAGATATTTGCCAATATACCTAATGGAATGCAATATGATGTTTTGATGTATGTAGACTTTAGGGATTGAGGTATGTCTTTATTTTCAGTGAGGGGGATGTTAGAAAGTAATTGCTAAATGATAAAAATAAGTTGTTCTCTACCCTTCCCTAGTTTTATGAGATAACTTTAATCTCAATCTTCTTTTTCAGATGTAAACAGGATACAGAGTTCACATCAATCAAGTATACACGGTAAAGTCATTGCTTAGCCCTGGGGAAACCCAAAATATGGTTTTCTAATCTGAAAAAAAAATTACTTAGAATGTGAGACAGTGGAGATCAAAGGAGAAAGCCAAGGAAGTCTAGAATCACAGACCATGGGTCAAAAGAATTTCAGTCTACTGTTTTTAAGAAACCAAATTAGCTTAATTGCAGAGTTCAGGCTATTTACAAATAAATAAATGCTAATTTAAAAAGTATTAGAATCATGTAGCAGGAATGATGGGGACCACCTCTATGTAAATGGCAGAGGTGGCACAGCATCAAAGCATCTCCTGCAGGTGGACCTAATTGAGGACTGCCTGAGAGACCAAGGATTGCTGGTGTTGATAATGCCAGCCAACCAGTAACTGCTGTTTAGAGGAGATGTTTTCTTGGGACCAATGGGGCATGGGTGGAGGGCATTAAAGGAGCTTGCAGCAGTGAGCTTGCTGCAGTGTTTTTCACTTGTTTCCCAAGTCTGTGTTGTTAACTCTGTGCCATCACTTCTCCAACATTCAAGGAATGGTAGGGTCAGGTGACGAGTAGTTCAGGGCACAGGTAGCAAACCACCAGGAACAATTTCTGTTCCCATTCCTGACATTTTCTGTTTAGCATAGGGAAATTCCATCAACCTGGTTATATTTTAGATTATCTTTTTGAGTAAAGTTGTTTTCACGCGTCCCTTCTTCTCTTAGCTTATAAGTGTTTTACGGAACTGGTTAGAAGTTTCCTCTCTCTGCAGTAGAAATCTACTGCTATATTGGCAACTATATTACTGCCCACATTCACAAAGGAACTGGAAATGTGCAGCAAATTCCCAGTGAAGGAAGTCAACTTACATGTAGATTTTATGTAAATGTGTTTTTGAACTCGTGGTGAGATTTGCATGAAAATAAAATCATAATAAATTATCCAAGTTCCTTCATGGGACATTGTTTTAAATCCCAACCTATAGTCTATACTATTTATAAGAAACAGTTTCTGCACAAGGGAGCTTTGAATGGCCTCAAGATTCTGGCTTTTTTCCTTTGTATGTTCAGCTGGCAAGTTCATTCGGTACTAATGTGCTTGACATTGACTTGAGTATAGATAGGCGCGTCTACAGATAGGCACATAGATAGGCACATCTACTGGACAGTGTGCCCTTATTTGCAATTCTAAATAGCATGGGCATTTCATCACACCCCTCTTTCTTTATGATGCTTCACTTACCCTATTGTGACTGCCATAAAATGATCAAAACAGATAACTTCCATATTCTAAATATGTGGAGGACTGGCTTTCATTTGAATCAATGAGGAAAAGTCCTTTATCTTACATTCAACCATTATCAGATTTATTTTATGTGGTAGTTGTCTACTGTGTCAATAGGTGGGGTGAATATACTAAGTTACGAATCTTAAGTAGGTTTATGCATCTAGTTGTAAAGATTCTGATGTAACAGACAACTTAATGCCTAAATTTAGGTGAATAAAGAAGAAAACAAACTTTGAAGAGCTTGGCTAATGCAACAGAGTAATTTTGTCAATTTTGCCTTCCGTAAATTATGTGCAATTATGTGAACCTTATCTGTGGTAGGTCATTTGACATGTCTATTAGTGGGTCAACATTAAAATAGAAATGAAAACACCTCCCTTTTAAGTCTAATGAGAAAAAAGGAAAAGAAATTTCTCATGAAACTGTAAATAAAATAGTATTAGATATATAGTAACCAGTCACTCCTTAGTAGCTAATTTCATTACTAATTCTGAATTTAATGATTATTAAACACAGAAAATGTTTAACTTATGATGTGGATATGTCCCCCTAAAAAATAAGATAAATTAAAAAATAAAATTATGTAATATAACACATAAATGAATGTGTTTAATAAAACTTACAAGCTTTTCCTTCAAGCTGTTTAAAAACACACAATTGATGTTATAATGAAGTGTGGAATATCTTATATACATTATTTCACTATAAAGAAAACAAAAGACAAAAAAAAAGACAAAAAAAAAA
>NW_022196894.1:69730712-69732514 GCF_008632895.1 Mastomys coucha | reverse complement strand
CAAAAAAAAAAAAAAAGAAAACAAAAGACAGAAGTCACTTTTGGGGATGTTTCCATACTATCCTCAAGTGATAAACATGTATATCAAAAAATAAGTAGTTAACATCTAAATGTTATCCATCAAAGTTCAATAGGAACAGACATCATATGTAGCAGATGTACAACTTGCCCTTCATATGGATCCTGAAGAACTGGAACTGGGGTTATCCCAAAAGCCATTGCCTGTTTGTGGGCTATGTTTTACCATCAGAGACTTGAAGCGCCAGGATGAGGGTGGGGATACCCGGGGGTGGAGAAGAAGGGGAGTGAGGAGGGGGTAAGGATTGTGGGAGGGGGTGACTGAGGCAGGAAGTGAGTGGGATGTAAAGTGAATTAAAAGTAAAAAAGTAAAGTAAAAAAAAAGACAAGGAGTTCATTCAGTTTCTGCAACATACATACATACATACACAGACAGAGAGAAAGAGAAAAAGAGAGAGAGAAAAAGAGAGAGAGAGACAGAAAGACAGGGAGACAGACAGAAATAGATAGAAGAAAGCATGTAGAACAAGTGGAGAATGAGCATTTGAAGATAAATATTTTCACAAACCAAATCTATACAACTAACTGGAAGGTCATGGATCATTTTCTTTACAGTGATCACAACAGCTCAGTACTTGTTATTCATGCAGCTTGTCAAGAAAAAAATGAATCAAGAAATTGTATAGGACAGCCTGGATATCTGGGGTTGAGCATTGTAGGAGGGTTGGGAACTTGGTACATCTAATGATTTAGATCAATATGGTTAGGAATTAGTCAGCACAAGTGGTCAGTCCTGAGTTCAGCTGGTTGAAGCACCACTTACAATAGGTCATTACTTTCTCCAGGTTCAATTTTCATGTTTTAAGGTGGTAAGTCTGAAGACATACTCAGATCCAGGAAACGTCTCAGACTATCTTTGATGTTTCAGAGTGTCAGATAGCGCTACTCACTGCCTGAGACAATTTAACAGCCTTTGCTTGATGTCTCTTTTTCCAGGTTTGTGTCTATTTGTATAGTTCACCAAAAATTGTATAGCTTTCTTCTATATTCATGCATAACAGCTTAAGAATTATAAGCTCATCTTTACTCCAATCTGTGGCAATAAAGCAGAATGGAAATAAGTGAAGTTGAATTTAATGGTTTAAAAAATCCATGTACAATGTCATGGTATTGAATATTACTCTCACTGATGGACACCCTGATTCGAAATGCTTGAATCTTCCTACATATTGATTATCTATATCTGTATTTATATCTAACTGTCTGTCTGTCTATCTGTCTGTCTGTCTACCTATCATCTATCTATATATCATCTACTGAAGACTTAAAACATAAAATAACAAATAGATCAAGGTAGTCTCTTAAAATCAGTTGCAATTTCTAATGCCTGTTCTTCTGTCTAAGGAAACTGACCTCAACTCTGAAAGACAGCCGAGCTGAGCTTGTTGAAAGCATCCCAATGCTTCTCCATGCAGATGCTTTTGTTACATCCCTGCCTTCAGTATGTGTGATTAAATATTCCTCAGTTTAGTAGAAATATTCAATCTTCAGCATACATTTGGATCTATGGTTACATATTTTAAGACTATATATATATATGTATATATATATGTGTATATACATACACACACACACATATATGTATATACTTTCAAGATGTCAAGTTTGTTTAAATAATGTTTACATGAGATGTATCGGGAGAAGAGACACACATTTTTAGGACATGTGTACCATTTACCATTAATGACACATTTTCCTATGTGGCTGGAGGATTCAGTTGCAGTA